>NC_068935.1:37378292-37681323 GCF_023091745.1 Budorcas taxicolor
CCCCACTCACATCTATGGAGAGAGCAACTAAAAAGAAAATTAACAAGGAAACACAAACTTTAAACAATACACTGGACAAGTTAGACCTAATTGATATCTATTGGACATTTCACTCCAAAACAATGAATTTCACCTTTATCTCAAGTGCACACAGAACCTTCTCCAGGATAGATCACATCCTGGGCCATAAATCTAGCCTTGGTAAATTCAAAAAAATTGAAATCGTTCGAAGCATCTTTTCTGAACACAATGCAGTAAGATTAGATGTCAATTATGGGGGGAAAAAAACTATTTAAAATTCCAACATATGGAGGCTAAACAACACGCTTCTGAAAAATCAAAAAATCACAGACAAAATCAAAAAAGAAATCAAAATATGCATAGAAATGAATGAAAATGAAAAGACAACAACCCAAAACCTATGGGATGCCATAAAAGCACTGCTAAGGGGAAGGTTCATAGCAATGCAGGTTTACCTCAAGAAACAAGAAAAAAGTTAAATAAATAACCTAACTGCGCTCCTAAAGCAACTAGAAAAGCAAGAAATGAAGAACCCCAGGATTAGTAGAAGGAAAGAAATCCAAAAAATTCGGCCAGAAATAAGTACAAAAGAAACAAAAGAGACCAAAGCAAAAATTTACAAAGCTAAAAGCTGGTTCTTTCAGAAGATAAATAAAACTGACAAACCATTAGCCAGACTCATCAAGAAACAAAGGGAGAAAAATCAGATCAACAAAATTAGAAATGAAAATGAAGAAATTACAACAGACAACACAAATACAAACGTTCATAAGAGACTACTAACAGCAACTATATGCCAATAAAATGGACAACTTGGAAGAAATGGACAAATTCTTAGAAAAGTATAACTTTCCAAAACTGAACCAGGAAGAAATAGAAAATCTTAACGGATCCATCACAAGCGTGGAAATTGGAACTGTAATCAGAAATCTTCCAACAAACAAAAGCCCGGGACCAGATGGCCTCACAGCTGAATTCTACCAAAAATTTAGAGAAGAGCTAACACCTATCCTACTCAAACTCTTCCAGAAATCTTCAGAGGAAGGGTAACTTCCAAACTCATTCTATGAGGCCACCATCACCCTAATACTAAAACCAGACAAAGATGCCACAAAAAAAGAAAACTACAGGCCAATATCACTGATGAACATAGATGCAAAAATCCCTAACAAAATTCTAGTAAACAGAATCTGACAACATATTAGAAAGATCATACATCATGACCAAGTGGGCTTTATCCCAGGGATGCAAGGATTCTTCAGTATCTGCAAATCAATCAATGTAACACACCACATTAACAAATTGAAAAATAAAAAACATATGATTATCTCAATAGATACAGAGAAAGCCTTTGACAAAATTCAACATCCATTTATGATAAAAACCCTTCAGAAAGCAGGATTAGAAGGAACATACCTCAACATAATAAAACCTATATATGACAAACCCACAGCAAACATTATCCTCAATGGTGAAAAATGAAAGCATTTGCCCTGAAGGAACAAGACAAGGGTGCCCACTCTCACCACTACTATTGAACATACTTTTGGAAGTTTGGGCCACAACAATCAGAGAAGAAAAAGAAATAAAATGAATCCAAATTGAAAAAAAAAGAAGTAAAACTCTCACTGTTTGCAGATGACATGATCCTCTACATAGAAAACTCTAGAAACTCCACCAGAAAATTACTAGAGTGAATCAATGAATATAGTAAAGTTGCAGGATGTAAAATTAACACAGAGAAATCCCTTACATTCTTATACAGTAACAATGTATAACAATGTATGGGTGGTGCAGGTGGGAGAAAACAGAAAGAGAAATTAAGGAAGCAATTCCATTTACCATTGCAAAGAAACGAATAAAATACTTAAGAATATATCTACCTAAAGAAACAAAAGACCTATATATAGAAAACTATAAAACACTGGTGAAAGAAGTCAAAGAGGACACTAATAGATGGAGAAATATACCATGTTCATGGATCAAAAGAATCAATATAGTGAAAATGAGTATATTACCCAAAGTAATCTATAGATTCAACGCAATCCCTATCAAGCTACCAACGGTATTTTTCAGAGAGCTAGAACAAATAATCTCACAATTTGTATGGAAATACAAAAAAACCTCGGATAGCCAAAGCAATCTTGAGAAAGAAGAATGGAACTGGTGGAATCAACCTGCCTGACTTCAGGCTCTACTACAAAGCCACAGTCATCAAGACAGTATATGGTACTGGCACAAAGACAGAAATATAGACCAATGGAACAAAACAGAAAGCCCAAAGATAAATCCACACACCTATGGACACCTTATCTTTGACAAAGGAGGCAAGAATATACAATGGGTTAAAGACAATCACTTTAACAAGTGATGCTGGGAAAACTGGTCAACCACTTGTAAAAGAATGAAACTAGAACACTTTCTAACATCATATACAAAAATAAACTCAAAATGGATTAAAGATCTAAACATAAGACCAGAAACTATAAAACTCCTAGAGGAGAACATAGGCAAAACACTCTCCGATATAAATCACAGCAGGATCCTCTAAGACCCACCTCTCAGAATACTGGAAATAAAAGCAAAACTAAACAAATGGGACCTAATTAAAATTAAAAGCTTCTGCACAACAAAGGAAACTATAAGCAAGGTGAAAAGACAGCCTTCAGAATGGGAAAAAAATAATAGCAAATGAAGCAACTGACAAACAACTAATCTCAAAAATATACAAGCAACTCCTGCAGCTCAATTCCAGAGAAATAAACGACCCAATCAAAAAATGGGCCAAAGAACTAAATAGACATTTCTCCAAAGAAGACATACAGATGGCTAACAAACACATGAAAAGATGCTCAACATCGCTCATTATCAGAGAAATGCAAATCAAAACCACAATGAGGCACCATTTCACACCAGTCAGAATGGCTGCGATCCAAAAGTCTACAAGCAATAAATGCTGGAGAGGGTGTGGAGAAAAGGGAACCCTCTTACACTGTTGGTGGGAATGTAAACTAGTATAGCCACTATGGAGAACAGTATGGAGATTCCTTAAAAAGCTGGAAATAGAACTGCCATACAACCCAGCAATCCCACTGTTGGACATACACACCAAGGAAACCAGAATTGAAAGAGACACATGTACTCCAATGTTCATAGCAATACTGTTTCTAATAGCCAGGACATGGAAGCAACCTAGATGTCCATCAGCAGATGAATGGATAAGACAGCGGTGGTACATATACACAATGGAGTATTAGTCAACCATTAAAAGGAATACATTTGAATCAGTTCTAATGAGGTCGATGAAACTGGAGCCTATTATACAGAGTGAAGTTAGCCAAAAGAAAAACACCAATACTATACTAACACATATATATGGAATTTAGAAAAATGGTAATGATAACCCTGTATGTGAGACAGCAAAAGAGACACAGATGTATAGAAGAGTCTTTTGTACTCTGTGGGAGAGGGTGAGAGTGGGATGATTTGGGAGAATGGCATTGAAACTTATATATTATCATATGTGAAATGAATCACCAGTCCAGGTTTGATGCAGGATACAGGATACTAGGGGCTGGTGCACTGGGATGACCCAGAGGAATGGGATGGGGAGGGAGGTGGGAGGGGGGTTCAGGATGGGGAACACGTGTACACCTGTGGCAGATTCATGTCGATGTATAGCAAAATTAATACTACATTGTAAAGTAATTAGCTTCCAATTAAAAGTCAGACACGACTGAGTGACTGAACTGAACTGATATTTTAAAAATTAAAAAAAAAAGAATAAAATACTTTGGAATAAATCAACCTAAAGAAACAAAAGACCTATACATAGAAACTATAAAACGTTGATGAAAGAAATCAAAGAGGACACAAACAGATGGAGAAAGATACCATGCTCACGGATTGGAAGAATCAATATAGTGAATATGAGTATACTTCCCAAAGCAATCTATAAATTCAATGCAATCTCTATCAAGTTACCAATGGTATTTTTCAGAGAACCAGAACAAATGATTTCACAATTTGTATGGAAATACAAAACAAAAACAAAAACAAAAACCTATGTTCCTGTGTTCCTGGAGAATTTTCATGGTATGTCTTGCTCTGGAACTTGTTGGCTTGTAATGCAGGCTTTTGGATGATCTCTTATAGATTAATTTTCCCTGGAATCAGGAGTTCTCTGGTGTTCTCAGGTTTTGAGCTTAAGCCTCCTGCCTCTGGCTTTCAGTCTTATTCTTACAGTAGCCTCAAGACTTCTCCATCCATACAGCACCAATGATAGAACATCTAGGTTAATGGTGAAAAGTTTCTCCACACTGAGGGACACCCAGAGAGGTTCACAGAGTTACATGGAGAGGAGAAGAGGGAGGAGGGAGATAGAGGTGACCAAGAGGAGAAGAGGAGGAATCAAAATGGGAGAGAGCAATCTAGTCAGTAATCAATTCCCTATTTGCTCTCCACAGTCTGGAACACTCAGAGAGTTTCACAGAGTTCCACAGAGAAGAGAAGAGGGAGGAAGAATATAGAGGTGTCCAGGGGGAGAGAAGGGGGAGCCAAAAGGAGAGACCAGTCTTGCCAATGATCAGTTCCCTAAGTGTTCGCCACAGCCTGGAACACCCAAAGACATTCACAGAGATAAGTAGAGAAGGGGGAGGGAAGAGATAGAGGTGACCTGGGGGAGAAAAAAAAGAGAGTCAAAAAGGGAGAGAACAATCAAGCCAGTAATCACACTCCTAAGTTAAAATGGGCACTGAAGATTGGATTCTTAAAGGTACAAAATTGATAACAAATACCAAAAAGCAAAGATTACAAATCTAGAGTAGAGATTAGACTCTAAAAAATATATTAAAAAAAAAACAAGACAAAATTGCAAGAGTTATAAATATATATATATATATATATACTCACATAATTTGCTTTAAAATTAGGGTATTTTTTTTTCTTTGCAAGGTAATGTGAAGTCAAGTGGGCCTTAGAAAGCATCATTACGAACAAAGCTAGTGGAGGTGATGGAATTCCAGTTGAGCTGTTTCAAACCCTGAAAGATGATGCTGTGAAAGTGCTGCCCTCAATAAACCAGCAAATTTGGAAAACTCAGCAGTGGCCACAGGACTGGAAAAGGTCAGTTTTTATTCCAATCCCAAAGAAAGGCAATGCCACAGAATGCTCAAACTACTGCACAACTGCACTCATCTCACATGCTAGTAAAGTAATGCTCAAAATTCTCCAAGCCAGGCTTCAGCAATATGTGAACTGTGAACTTCCTGATGTTCAAGCTGGTTTTAGAAAAGGCAGAGGAACCAGAGATCAAATTACCAACATCCACTGGATCATCAAAAAAGCAAGAGAGTTCCAGAAAATCATCTATTTCTGCTTTATTAACTATGCCAAAGCCTTTGACTCTGTGGATCACAATAAACTGTGGAAAATTCTGAAAGAGATGGGAATACCAGACCACCTAACCTGCCTCTTGAGAAATCTGTATGCAGGTCAGGAAGCAACAGTTAGAAATGGACATGGAACAACAGACTGGTTCCAAATAGGAAAAGGAGTACGTCAAGGCTGTATATTGTCACCCTGCTTATTTAACTTCTATGCAGAGTACATCATGAGAAACGCTGGGTTGGAAGAAGCACAAGCTGGAATCAAGATTGCTGGGAGAAATATCAATAACCTCATGGAAATAGTGTCAGACTTTTTTTGGGGGGGGGCTCCAAAATCACTGCAGATGGTGACTGCAGCCATGAAATTAAAAGACGCTTACTCCTTGGAAGAAAAGTTATGACCAACCTAGATAGCATATTCAAAAGCAGAGACATTACTTTGCCGACTAAGGTCTGTCTAGTCAAGGCTATGGTTTTTCCAGTGGTCATGTACGGATGCGAGAGTTGGACTGTGAAGAAGGCTGAGAGCCGAAGAATTGATGCTTTTGAACTGTGGTGTTGGAGAAGACTCTTGAGAGTCCCTTGGACTGCAAGGAGATCCAACCAGTCCATTCTGGAGGAGATCAGCCTTGGCATTTCTTTTGAAGGAATGATGCTGAAGCTGAAATTACAGTACTTTGGCCACCTCATGTGAAGTGTTGACTCATTGGAAAAGACTTTGATGCTGGGAGGGATTGAGGGCAGGAGGAGAAGGGGACGACAGAGGATGAGATGGCTGGATGGCATCACTGACTCAATGGACGTGAGTCTGAATGAACTCCGGGAGTTGGTGATGGACAGGGAGGCCTGGCGTGCTGCAATTCATGGGGTAGCAAAGAGGCGAACACGACTGAGCGACTGAACTGAACTGAACTGAATAGTAGGTTTTAAAAATGAAAATTTAAGAAGTAAAAAAGAACTTAAAAATATAAAAATGATAATAGTAAAATATATCTAGGAATTTCTCTGGAGCTGTTGAGGACAGTGTGGGGTCAGTTCAGTTTCAGACAGTTCCTTGTTCCAGCTTATACTTCTTCTCAAGGTCTATAGGTCCTTTCCCGTGTAGTCCATGCTAATTAAAGTGTTTTAATCTGTTGTACCTGTCACTTCCATAGTGATACATCTTTGTTTATTTTGGCTTCCTGTTTGCAAGTCTCTTCAGTATCTAACTTCCACCCTTACCCAAGGGGGCGAAGGTCGTCACTTATTTAGGCTAACTTGTTCAATTGTGCTGAGGGGAGGAAGGAACACTGCAAACAAATATCACTGGCATGTGTGGGGAGTACTCGCAGTGTCTTGGACACACTGGGTTTGCCCCTGCTCACGGCGTGTGTGCTTTCCCGGTCTAAAGTGCTCAGGTTCCAGGTTGCTCTGCTGGAACTGTCTAAAGTGGGCCCTTGGTTGCATGCATTTCCCAGGTCTAAGCCACTCAGGTTCAGGTTCTCAGGTACTCCATAAAGGCACAGACTTGGTTGGCCCTGCGTTTTGTGCTCTTCCCAGGTCCGAGCAGTTCAGGCAACCAGGTGCTTTGTGACCACACTCTCCCCAGGTGGGGTGGTGCGTCTTATCACCTCCCTGGTCCCAGCCACTCGGTTTCTCGGGTGCACAGTGGGAGCGCTGTCTCAGGTGTGCTGTGTGTCTCCTCTGGGGAGCTGATCTTAGTCTGCAACCCTCCTGGAGTTTGTCAACCATCCAGGATCCCAGGAAGACTTAGTTAGCAACTGGGAGCCTGCTCACAGTTTGGTAGAGGATGCCGTCTCTGAGGCTGAGGTTGCCCCTTGCCTTTCAGCTCTGGCTGTCACCCACCTGTCTTCCTGCCTCCAGCAGGCAATAGGCCGATCCACTGCAAGCTAGTTCTCCTCTGGTATTTGCTGAGTCCTTTGTTCTGTGAGTGGGCTTGGCAGTGCCTTAGGTTCGAGCTTTTCACAGGAAAGTTCTCTCTCTTCCTCTTTTCTCTCTCTCTCTCTCTCTCTGGCCATCCCACAGTTTGGGTTGCTAGCTCATGTTAGCTCCCTCAGATTGTCCTCAGGGCATTCTGGCCCAGTCCTTACCCTAAACAATGCAGCCCGTGCTTCCTCGTTCAGCCCCCACTTGCTGATGGCGGATGTGAACGTCTGGGCTACTTCTCAGCTGGGAGTTGCAGTTAGGCACATAATCTGTGGGTTTTATTCATTTACTTTTTCTTCCGGTTATGTTGCCCTCTGAGATTCCAAAACTCCCCACAGACCCACCAGTGAGAGGGTTTCCTGGTGTTTGGAAACTTCTCCTCTTTTACAACTCGCTCCCCGGGATGGTTCTCCATCCCTAACTCCTTTGTCTCTCTTTTTGTCTTTTATATTTTGTCCTACATCCTTTGAAAGACAACGGGCTGCCTTTCTGGGTGCCTGTTGTCTTCCGGCAGTGTTCAGAAGTTATTTTGTGGTATTTGCTCAGCATTCAAATGATCTTTTGATGAATTTGTGAGGGCGAAAGTGGTCTCACCATCCTATCCCTCTGCCATCTTAGGACCGCCCCTACCCCTACCAGACTCAAAATATAAGGACAATTCTCTTCATTGTAATTGGAAGTAAAATAATGGCTGTGTTTTTGTTGATGTTGTTGTTGTTGTTTGTTTTTGCATTTTGGAACCAGATAAAATGATTTAAAATTTATGTAGAATTTCAAGGTCAGGAAGAATCAAGATAATCTTGAACAAAAAAGGATGATATATACTCTCAGAAGTCATAGTTTTCTATTAAGGCATAACATTTAAAGCATTACAGTACTGTTAATGTGGTAAAAATACCAAAATAAACTATGGAGCAAAAAAAAGAGAAATCAAGAAGCAAAGTTTTCTATTGCTACCTAACAAATCATCTCAAACTAAGCAGAATAAAACATACCTATTTAGTATCTCATGTCTCTGGAGGTCAGAAGTCCAGATGGGCTCAACTCATTTCTCAGCTCAGTCCTGCAAGGCCGAAATTAATACTGAGATTTCATCTGAAGGTACAGGGAATAATTTGTTTCCAAGCTCATTCAGGTTGTTAGCCAAATCCAGTTCCTTCAAGTGCAGATCTAAATTCCCTATTTCCTTACTGGCTGTCAGCTGAGAGCTGTCCCCTCCATCTCAAGGCTTCCTGCATACCACCTTGCATGGCCCCTTCTATCATTTAACCAGGAACAGTGTGTTGAGTACTATTGATATTTCAAATCTCTGGCTTTCTCTCTTGTCATAAATAGGAGAAAATGTGATGCATTTAAGAGCTTGTGATTAAATCAGGCCCATGTCCACCCAGATGATCTCCTTATCTGTACACTATTTGGTCCATTGTGCCATATAATACAACATGATTATGAGAAGGCTATATCATCATATTCACAAATTCCCATCATTAGTGTTTAGCATCTGGGAGAGCCATTTCAGAATTTTGTCTGTCACACATATTCACATCAATGTGGTCTCATGATTTTCCACAAATGTGGCACTGCAAAGCAGCAAGAAACTCATTTTGTTTTCAATAAGTGACTTAACCAGTTGGATATCTATATAGAAAAAAATGAAACTTTCACATGTGAAAACAATTTCAGCTGGATTATAGATCTAAATATGGAAATTAAAATAATTAAGCATCTAAAAAATAACAGGAAATGTCCTCATTTCCTTTAGAGAAGCAATGATTTCTTAAATAGGATATTAAAACACTAAACATAAAAAGGTTAATAAATTACACTTCATTAAAATTTAAGAACTTCTGTTTATCCAAAGATGACATTAAAACTGAGAAAGTAAGCCATAGAGTTGGAGGAGATGTTGGCAATAAATGTATCAGATGAAGGGCTCCTATCCAGAATATATTTTTATTAAGCATTCTATATATCACTGAGAAAAAGGCAGACAACTTAAGTTTTGAAATAGGCAAAGGATATGGGAAAGCCCCTTACCAAAGATAATACACAAGTGGATCAAAATATTTTTTTAAAATTCTCAACTCCATTTGCTATCAGAGAAATACAAATTAAAAACACAGTATGTTATCACAACATCCCAACCAAAATGACCAATATAGGGGGAAAAAAGGACTGCTCTGATAGATTGCATTAATAGTGTCAATTCTTCATCTCTCACTGTAACAATGATCTTGCCATGGGACTTTTTAATTCCTCCTGTTAAATTTGTCTCTACTCTTATCTTTGGCTTTAACCTTATGACTTGCCAATAGAATAAATCAGAAGTAAATGTGCAACATTCTCAAACCTAACTCTTAGGGCCTAAGTGTTTCTGTTAGCCTACATGCATTTTTGTCGTCTCTATTAGCTCAGTTGGTAAAGAATATGCCTGCAATGCAGGAGACCCTGGTTGGATTCCTGGGTTGGGAAGATCCACTGGAAACGGGATAGGCTACCCACTCCAGTGTTCTTGGGCTTCCCTTGTGACTCAGCTGGTAAAGAATCCTCCTGCAATGCTGGAGACCCCAGTTCGATCCCTGGGTTGGGAAGACTCCCTGGAGAAGGGAAAGGCTACCCACTCCAGTATTCTGGCCTGGAGAATTTCATGGACTGTATAGTCCATGGGGTTGCAAAGAGTTGGACAGGACTGAGCGACTTTCACTTTCACTTTCTGAGCAGTGTTTCCCCAGTATAATTGCTGGTCACCCACTCTCTGGTTTGTGTCCCTGAATAAACACACATAGAAGAGACCACCGTAAAGAATAAATTCCAGCCAGAATCACTGTTTAGAGGAGAGCCACCCAAGAGAACCTAACGTATCAGTTGAACCTGGGATCACCTGCAGATGTATCAGTATAAGCAATAATAAATTGTTCTTATCTTTAGCCACTAAGTTTGTAATAGTTTGCTTTGCAGCAATAGCAAATGTTAGTGAAGAGGTGCAGTAACTAGAATTCCCATATGCTGATAGTGGGAGTAAAAATTGGTACATTCACTTAGGTGAACCGGCAAATATCTCACAAAGCTAACCACGTGTTTGCCATTCAACCCAGCGAGTCCAGTCCAGAAATGCAAATATATACACACTACAAGACATGCATTTGAGGGATTACAACAGTACTACTCAAACTGCAAAAAATATAAAACAATATAATGCATGATATATACTGGTTCACTCATATATTGAAATATTATAAAGAAATGAAATGGATAAAAATAGCAATATTCAATGATATGGATGAACTTTAAAATTATACTTTGAGGTAAAGAAAATGGTCACCAAAGGGTATATACTGTATAATTCAACTCATATTAAAGTTTAAAATTTGGCAAAATTAACATAGGCTTATAAAATTGTGTTTATCTTTTGGAAGGGTAATGGCAGGGTGGCAAGAGGTGAATAAAGAGGCTTCTATAGTGCTGGTTATGTTCTATAACTTGACCTGGCTGATGGTTACATGGAAGTGTTTATTTCATACAAATCTATAAAGTACTGCACTTAGGATTTGTGTACTTGTACTTATCTGTGTTTATGACCCTTCCCCAGTCTTCCTCATACCAAACTCATACTAGACTATAATGATTTTTATACCAAGTTCTTTGCTTAAGGGTCCTGTGTATCTCAAAATAGTAGCAGTGTGGGAACTACAGAAGTTGTAAGTTTATTAGATGTGATCATTTTGTTCTATCACACAAAGGAAGGGCTTTCCAAACTTGGAAGATGTCCAGTGTGAATAATTTCCTTCTGTCTAGTTCCCTTTGTTATCGCTTTTCTCAATACCCATTCCCTTCTGTGCAACCCCTTCTTTAAAGTTTCAGCAACGGTCCCTTGCTGCTTTTCCTTTGGGAAATTCCATCTATCTTCACAAGAAGAGAGTTCTCTTTCCCTTAATCACTTCCTGCTTTTATGTCAACTGGAGTGTCTAGAGCTTCAGGTAAATGCTAACAGAGACTCTCATGAGCACAGACAAAATTCCCTTTGGAAGGGTCCTATGCAGACCCTAAGGCCCTCAAAGAGTGAAAGAGGGTAACCTCATCTCAATTCAGTCTACCAGTGAAATCCACAGCGGATGCCTCACTAGCTTTCCTAATAGGGGTATAAACCTTCCCGTGTGGACATTTATTTTTTCTTGGAGTTAAAATGACAAGCCAATATTAAATGAACAGGAATCCTTCCCTTGCTAAAGCAAGCCCTTCATTATTTTTTTTTTTCCCTGAGGATTCCCTGAGTGCTATATTTACAGGAGCCATAATACCAAATTCTCTTTACATTGAAGAGACTCAGTGCGAGCTCAGTTTATATACTTTTTCATTTCAATTTCCCTCTGGAGAAGGAAATGGCAACCTACCATGGTATCCTTCCCTGGGAAATCCCATGGACAGAACGGCCTGATGGGCTAAGAGTCAGACATGACTTACCTACTAAACAACAATTTCCCTCACTCATAGAGACACAGGGATGTGAGGACAAGGATTCTAGCTTCCAGTTCAATATGTCTTTCCCTGTTTCTAAACAGAGAATTCATGTTTTTCTTCAATTTTACTGAAAACACAACAGATAGTCTATAAATTTTCCTTTGGTTTACTCTAGTAAATCTTTTTCCATCTCAATAGAAAGAACTGCCAGACTGACCTCAGTGCCTGTTTTCAATTTAGGCTCCCCTCACTATTTCTAGTACACATTTCAGGTTTTACTCAAATGAAACTTTTCTTCATTTTCTTAGGTATGGTGTTATTGCTGGTGTTATATTCTCCTGTTTGTTTCAATGGTTATATGAGAAATCCAAGTGTCAAGTAGGGACTGCATGCTAAGTCGCTTTACTTGTGTCTCTTTGCGACCCTATGGACTGTAGCCTGCTAGGTTCCCCTGTCCATGGGATTCCCCAGGCAAGAATATTGGAGTGGTTTAAAGAAGTAGTTCTGAAATTTCAATGTACATATGAGAACTGAGAATCTAGTTAAAATGCATATTGTGGGGTGGGGCCAAAGATTATACATTTCTAACAAGCTTCAGATGATGCCAGTACTGATGGGCCTTGTACCACAAATTGAGTACCATGTATTTGGAAACTGTAAAGACAAACTGCTTGGTTAAAATTTCATCTCCTCCATGTAATTTAGCTATGTTAAAAGAGAATTTTCCACAGGCAATTTACTGATCTTGTAAGATTTTATTCAGTGATTTATGAACCAGGCAGCATTTCAATCTAGCAGACAGAAAAAAGCTCTGAGGAGCTATACCAGGCTTGAAATTCTTATAGACCAGCATGACCAGGAACAAGGAACTTAACCCTGGGCATTTGCTGATTGGTTAAAATAAGGTCACTTTCCTTACAGGAAGAAAAGCGAAGTCTTAGAGCCAGGTTAGGTAACTTGTGCTGAGCAGGGAAGCACTGACTGGTGGACCTGGGACTTCCTTCTCTGGAAGAGCCAAGCCAAAGAAACATGGTCAAGTCTTGGTTTGCTGACATGGTACATAGCATGAGAGTCTCTATCTCGAACCTAGCCCAGTTTAATAGCTATATGACTTGGGCAAGCTATATCCTTATCTTTAAAATGAGGATTGTAATGGTGCCTATCATTGGGAACATACATACTGAAGGAGATAATACATGTAAAATACTTAGGAAACTATCTAAATGTAGCAAGAGTACAATAAATTACATGTCTCTGAGGTAATCTGACTTTCATATGTACTGTGCTTAGTCGCTCAGTCATGTCCAACTCTTTGCGAGCCCATGGACTGTAGCCCGCCAGGCTCCACTATCCATGGGGATTCTCCAGGCAAGAATACTGGAGTGGGTTGCCATGCCCTCCTCCAGGGGAATCTTCCCAACCCAGGGATCAAATCCAGGTCTCCAACATTGCAGATGGATTATTTACCATCTGAGCCACAAGGGAAGCCCAAGAATACCAGAGTAAGTAGCCTATTCTTTCTCCAAGGGATTTTCCCAACCCAGGAATCAAACCAGGGTCTCCTGCATTGCAAGCAAATTCTTTATCACCTGGGCTACCAAGGAAGCCCTGGCTTCCATATAAAATGTAATAATTGTAGAAATCATCATAATAAAGTCTCAGATACCCTTTCTAGTAGTTGAATTATTCTGATCACTTAGAAGAAATTGTTTTAATCAGAGAAAGAAAAAAAGTTATTTTAAAAAATATGTCCCAGGCAAATGACAAGGATGAGTGACAACTAGCAGTGAAAGGGAAAGGCACATATAAGATGCTAGATGCATATGAATATACATATATTTAGCCTTCATTTAAACCTTATAATAACCCTGAAAGGCAGATTTTCATTATATTGTTATGCATTATACTGTTTCTAATATGTAGTTAAGGAAACTGAGGTTCAAAAAACTAAAGAAATTTGACCAAAGTCACATGATTAGCAAACAGCAAAACCAGGATTTAAATATATTTGCAAATTTATATTTCATTATCACCCTTGAAAAATTAACTGGCTTTCTGAAAGAAGTTCCAAATAGAAAGTGAATTCTCTGTCCATGAATCTCTAAATAATTAAGAGATTCACAATCATGCCTTCAGCTTCAAATGTTTCACTAACCTTTTTGTGAACTACAATACTTCCACAGCTGCTAGCCTAGCTCCACTAAAGGCATACACGGTCAGCATTTTCATTTTGAATGCTGTAGGGACACTTTGTAACTCAGCTATAATCAATCTATGTTGGGCTGAGGTTTGTCATTAAAGGTCATGACTCAAGAGCAACTTTAAAATAAAAAATCCTTTTAGCCAAGTAAAGTAGAAGCAAGGCACATGAACAGAGGCTGATTCCACACCTGATTGTAATTCACAGCCAGGTGTCAGATTTAAGTATTTGCTTTATGCTTTCCAGAAGACAGCTGCTATGTATTTTCAACTGAAAAAAAAAAAAAAAAGCAAACTGCAGGAGAAAATAATTACAAGTCCAGAGAGCTCAGCCAATGCCCTTATCCAAAAATGCTCTGAACATTCACTTCCATTTTCAAAAGGTTGATCATGCTAAAATATCATCACCACAAACACTGCAGATATCAATGAAAGAAAATGAATATCAGAACACAGGTCCAAAATAAGTGAAATAAATATTCTGATCCTAAAATTGAGGATAACAATTTGACTGTGATTTGAAGTATTTAATAACTCCAGAAGTGTCTAAGAATAGACAAATTATAAGTATGAACATCTTTGACATGAAGCTCTGGAAAAAAATTGCAACAAAACCTAGAAGGGCAATCCTGCTGCCATCTAATAAAGCCAGTTGTATTGTCAGGTACAAGAGGCTCAAGCAAATCATCCATGTATACTTGTAAAAGAGCTCTCCAAAACAGAAACCCTTGATTTGTATCACTTGCCAGTTTCTGGGGTAAAAAATACACCAACCCAAACTGATATCACTAGGAATGTGACACCACTGAATGCAGAGTTGGATATATGTGTACAACTGACTCTGTTAAGCTGATGTTAGTTAGCTACAGCACACTGAGCACTCAAATCAATAATCTAATCTTCCACCATAGGAAAGTAGAGTAATAAAAGCAAAGTTAACCTAAATAAAATCAGAAGGAAATAATAAAGATAGCAAATAAATGAGAGAATAATAAAGTAATAGAGAAAAATAGATAAAACCAAAGATTGATTCCTTGAAAAGATCAACAAAATTGAATAACCTTTGCCTAGACAAACCATGGAAAAAAGGGAGAAGATGTATTTTACAAAATTAAAAATATTATAATAAAATGTTATGCATGAAAGTTTGACAAAAAATTAAGTAACCCAGTAAATGCACAAATTCCTGAAAGACAGATACTACTGACTCAAAAAGGAATAGAAAATCTGATCAGATCTTAAAAAGAAGAGAGATTCAATCAGTAAGTTTTAAAAAATCTCCATAAGAGTGAAAAGTTCAGTAACCAGATGGCTTCATTGAAGAATTCCAAACATTTAAAGGAGAATAAGCACCAATCCTTCACAAACTCTTATAAAAAGACAAAAGGAAAAGACCCTTTCAAACTCATTATATGAGGCTTATGTTATCCTTACATTCAATTGAGACAAAAAAGGTAAGAAAAAAACACTACACATAAAAATTCTCAATACAAGCAAAGCTAATCCTCCAACACGTGAAAAGGATTCTAAAGTATGAATAAGTGGGATTTATTAGAGGATTGACCAGTGGCTTTGACATTAATGTCAATATAATATAACATATTATAATAATTAAGGGCAAAACTCACATCATCATCTCAATAGCTACATAAAAAGCATTTGACAAGATCCAGTACCTTTAAATGAGAAGGATACCCAAAAATGAAGAACAGAAGTCAACTTCTTCAGTCCGAAAAATGGAATCTATGAAAAGTTACAGGGTGCATCGTAATTAATGGTATAAGACCAAAATGCTTCCCTAAAGTCAGGGACAATACAAATATAGATGCTCATGCCACTTCTATTCAACATTGTACTTGAAATTTTATGTAGGGAAACTAGGTATGAAAAAGATTAAGGCATCAAGATTGGAAAGGAAGAACTAAAACTCTGTTTATGGATAACATGACCTTGTACATAGACAATCCTAAGGAAACCATTAAAAACACTATTACAATAAATGAGCTCAGTAAGGCTGCAGGATACAAAAACAATTTAAAATAACTACATACTAGCTAAGAAAATAAATATGAAATTATGCAAATTACACTTATGATAGCAAGAAAACCAAAATACATGGGTATATATTTATCCAAAAAAGTACAAAATGTATACACTGAAAACTTAAAAACATCTTGGATAGACATATATATCAATGAAATGAAAATGACAGTACAGACATAAATCCAAACATTTATGATTTATTGATTTTTTTACATGGATGCTCATCCATGAGAAAGAATAATCTTGTCAATAAGTGATAGTGGGATAAATGGATAGCTACAGGCGAAAGCATAAAGTTGGACCTCCCTACAACACAACAAAAACAAAAAATAATTCAAAATATATCAAAGATTGCATTATAAGAGTTGAACTATAAAATTCTTGGAAGGAAACAAAGGACTAAATGCCCATGGTCTTGGATTGAGTAACAATTTTTTAGATATGCCACCAAAAGCACAAGTGACAACAGGAAAAACATAAAAATTGAACTACATGAAAGTTAAACACTTTTCTACTTCAAAAACTACCATCAAGAAAGTGAAAAGACCACCCAGAGAATTGAGAAAAATTTTCACAAATCATATGTCTGATAAGAGAGTTGTATTGAGAATATATAACGAAAATTTTAAATAATAAAAAATGTAAGTAACCTAATTAAATCACAGGCAACAGATCTGAAGGAAAACTGTTTCTCCACTCACAACACTTACGACATCAAATGTGTGGGTTTTTCCCCCACCCCAGCCAATTTTCCAACCCTCAGGATACCAACTGAGTGCTCTATAATGTAATCCAACATTACTCCAGATGTAGAGTAACATTCCACAATCTTAATGGCTCAGTCTCACAAGAGTGTCCTGCTTCAGATGCCGATCACAAGCTATGAGTCCTCAGAGTACTCAAATTCTGTCTAACCTGACTACAATGTCAGAGGTTCCCAGAGCCTCCCACTGCTTAGGTTCAATAATTTGTTGATATAGCTCGCAAAACTCAGGGAAACATCTACTTATGTTTACCAGCTTATTACAATGAATATTATAAAAGATACAGATGAAAACCAAGATGAAGTCCATACATAGGAAAAGGTCCAGAAGCCTTCTGCGCACAGAAGTTTTGGTACCCGTGGAGCTGGGGTGTATCTCCCTCCAACATCTCGATATATTATTCATCAACCCAGAAGCTCTCTGAACTCTGTATTTCAGGGATTGCATGGAGGCTTTCTCACATAGGCATGATCAATTATTAACTAGAGCCCTCCTCTCTCCTCTCCCTATAGGATGCAGATGAGGTGGAAATTTCCAAATTTCTAATCATGACTTGGTCTTTGTGATAGCCCCTATCCGAAAGCTATCCAGGAGCCCACCAAAGAGGTGCCTGATTTGAACACAAGACACTCCCTACAACCCAGGAATTTCCAAGGGATTTAAGAGATCTGTGTAAGATGTTCCATTCAACATCATCGCTGAGGAAATTCAAGGGTTTAAGGAGTTCTGTACCAGGAACAACTATATAGTTATTATATCACAAGATTTGATTGGACTTATCTCTGAAGAAGACACACAATTACCCATTAGGCACATAAAAATGCACAAAATAATTAGTCATCTGGGAAACATAAAGCAAAACATGAGGTATCACTTCATGCCCATTAGGATGGCAAATTTTTTTTTAAAAGCAAACAATGACAAATGTTAGCAAGTATGTAGGCAACTGGAATGTTCATATCAATATATTGCTGGTGGGAATGTATAATGCTGAAGCAACTATGGATTTTAATTTGGTATTTCCTGAAGATGTTACACATTGAGTTACCATATGACTCAGTAGTAAGATACCTACTCCTAAGATTATACCAAAGGGAAATAAAAAAGCAGGTCCTCACAAATATTATACACAGATGTTCATAGCAGCATTATCCATGATAGCAACAAAGTGAAAACCAAAACATGTCTGTCAGCTGATGAGTGGATAACAAACATGTGGTATATTGATACAATGGCATATTCAACAGTAAAAAGAATTGCTAATACATGTTATAACACGGATGAACCTTGAAAATATTACTCTATGGTGCATAATTCCATTTACATAAAATTCCAGAAAAGCCAAATCGATAGAGACAGAAAGGATAGTAGTGGTTTCCTAGGGCTGAGAGTGGGGGATATGGGGAATGACTACCAATGGCTACTGGCTTCGGCAAGAATAAAACTTGTTAAGTTGGATTGTGATGACAGTTGCATAACCCTATAAATTTACCAACAAAACACTGAACTGTAAGCTTTAAATGGGTGAATTATAATATCTCAGTAAAGCTTTACAAACAAAAGTGAAAGCAGCTGACATCTACTGATTAAATTAACATTTACTCATTAAATTCCCAGCACTGTGCTATTTTGTTTATACTTAATATTTCATCTAATCTGCACGATAACACTGAGTTAGGTATGATCATTTACTCCTTTGATCCTTAAGCTAAGGATCAAAGAAGTTAAGGAATCCTAGGCCCTAGGTCCCATAGCTAGTTAGTGGTAAAACTGAACTTGAACCTATGATTGATTCCAAAGGCCATGTCTACAATTGAAGTTACTACCCTACACTGCCTGGATATCAAGAAAAAGGCAGTCGCTGAAGAATAAATGTACATAGTGAAAGTGTGTAGAAATTAAGAGTCTGAAGATAGAACCTAGGGACACTGTAACTTGAGGGCCAAACAGAGGAATAACTCATAAAGAGAAAGAAAAAGATTAATAGAAAACTGAAATAAAAGTAGCTCCTTGAAATATATTAAATATATATCAGGTGCTGATAATACAACATTAAACAAGATGTAATTGCTGTCCTAAATATATACTAGACAAAATAGACAAATAACTTTTAAAAATCACAGCCAAAATTGAGATTTGTCTTAGCATTCCTAGAGTACAGTTTAATGCTTATTCAAGAATGTATCCACATGAATTTCAGGAAAGACAGCCAGAGGCAAAGTTGCTCTGCAAAAGCTGTTTTCAACATCCCATTATTAGTGTTTTTGTACTATTCTCTTTCCCAGTATACATCTCTCCAAGCCCCTTTACCTTTCTGATTCTTAGTGATCTATTTCCCCTGCTTCCAGTGTTATCTGGAAAGAACCAGAAACCAGTCATTTAAACCCCACTGTGAATGAGTTAGTATTATGTAAAACTGGTAGAAATAACTATCCAGTCTTAGGAAGATTTTTCTGAAATGTAGAGTGCTCAGAATTACATGTTATTTAGTTTGTTCCATTTACTGTGCATATACATTATATATATATATGGTTTTCAAACTCTTCTTTATAGTCCAACTCTCGACTGAATAGTAACTATGTTAATTTTTTCTAAAGTCTAGCTAATCTTTGTTTTCATCCAGTTGTATTTAGATATAATTGACGTACAGTACTGTATAAGTTTAAGGTGTAAAATATAATGATTTGACTTACATACATCAAGAAATGATTATCACCATAAGTTTCATGAACATCATCTCATATAGATATAAAATTAAATAGGAAAAAAATTTGTGATGAGAACTCAAGATTTACTGTTAATAACTTTCATATATAATGTTATCAGTGTTACTTACATTTATCATGTTGACATTAGACCCCTAGTACTTACTTATAACTACAAGTTTGTACTTTTTAACAACCTTGATCCAATTCTCCTCCCACCACACCCAACTTTTATAACTACAAATCTAATCTATTTTATTTGAGTTTGTTTTTGAAGTTCAACAGATTACAAAACTAGGTTAGCTCCTGGTATACAACATAGTAATTCAGTACTTCTGTATATTTCAAAATGAACACCATGATAATTCTACTTATACTCTGACACAGTGCAATGATATTACATAATTACTAGCTATATTATCCCAGAGAAGGCAATGGCACCCCACTCCAGTACTCTTGCTTGGAAAATCCCATGGATGGAGGAGCCTGGTAGGCTGCAGTCCATGG
Organism: Budorcas taxicolor; assembly: GCF_023091745.1. Classification (NCBI taxonomy): domain Eukaryota; kingdom Metazoa; phylum Chordata; class Mammalia; order Artiodactyla; family Bovidae; genus Budorcas; species Budorcas taxicolor. The sequence continues at coordinate 37,398,303 of NC_068935.1, forward strand.
GGTCGCTAAGAGTCAGACACGACTGAGCGACTTCACTTTTCACTTTACACTTTCATGCATTGGAGAAGGAAATGGCAACCCACTCTAGTATTCTTGCCTGGAGAATCCCAGGGATGGGGGAGCCTGGTGGGCTGCCGTCTCTGGGGTTGCACAGAGTCGGACACGACTGAAGTGACTTCACAGCAGAGCCTATGCTGATAACATGGAGACTCCCAGATACCTTCAGACTGCTGCTGAAACTAAGCCCAAAAGGGGAAACAGTGAATGTGCCTGTAAGTTTCAAATAGCTGATTTGGCAGGTGAGAGTGGGAAAATGAAAAAACAAAACAAAACAAAACTTTATTTGTTTTAAAGAAAGATCCCTTTAAAGTGCTGGAGACCTTAAATATTAAAGTAACCTGCTCTACAGAGGACTTCATGGAGTCTGAGAGCTTTTGTTCATGTAACACCATGAGAAGTTGTGCCTTCTGACCACTCTATAGCTCCTGCTAACTTGCAAAGGAAATATTTATCCCATTTCCAACCTCCAGCAAATACTACTGTTCAAAGTTTCTGGAGTTTTCCTTAGAAATGATTCAGCAAAAAAGAGGCATATACCGAAGGTTACAGGTACATCTATACCTAGACCTTAAGTATTTTTTAATAAAAGGTTTTGTAAACTGGATTATTTCCTGCTTTTGACTTGTGTTTTAGTCCACATTAGACATTTATCTTAATTTTTGACCACTGTTCTTTAAACTTCTGTACTTTTCCTTTCAAGCTTGGTATATTTTTCAGTAGGCAATGATCTATAAATAAACATTTATATATACACAAAATGACTCAGCACAGAATACTAGTTTTTCCTTGAAGTTCGATCAAATCATTGCCAAATGGACAATTTCAGGAAGTTTGCCTGGTCTCACTTGCAGGGCAGGTATTACCACACTTCCCACAAAATACAGTATCAACTCAAGGCAGACAACTTTTTCCATTCATCAGTCAAGTGCTTTCATTTCGCAGTTTTATCTGCTATCCAAAAGCTACTTGTTTACTGGGCACTCTTATCTTTTCTCAGCATGAACTGTCCTTATGATAAAGAAAGCCCAGAATTTTGACAGTGCATGGAGATTTGGTTTTGATTTGAAACCAAGTCAAGATTTCACTTTGATTCTCTTCTCTTAGATGTTTATATTTCATACAAAACTATAATAACAACCCTGGTCTGAACTGTAAGCATCTCTCTCTATTATGGGAAGAAGTAGAAATATCTCCTGAGTAGCTCACCAACAATAAATTAATCTCTGAGTTTGTCAAGGGATTTTCTCTGAGTAATAAATGATCTGATACGACTGGAATTGCTGACACCTAGTCAAAGCAATATAAAAAGGGAACAGTCTATTGACTCTTGAGCATTTCACTTTAGAAATAACACTCAATAGACGTCAAAGGGTAAAATGAAAGCATCTTTTTCAATTGCCAAATGACAAAGATGCTCTATTTAGAAGGAACTGAAAGGCCCATCTTCCCACAAATCTCTCCCCTACCATCATTTCAGGTTTACTGAACATTCTGCCATCACTAACCCCTCTCAGAACTGCTAGAGGGAGATACAGTCATTTTACTCATCTAAGCTAAGACTGTATTACCTAAGTTGGGTATTTGTCTTCTATGTCACCATAAAGTACTATAACTCCCTCTCTCATGACATTTATCATGCTGTATTGTAACTATTTATATTTTCTGACTCACATGTAAACTCTTAGATCCTTGAGAAAGGGAACCAAATTAGGCTGCATTTTCAGTGCCTAGAACAGTAATCAAGGTCTACTAAGTCATATATTTGCATAGTAAATATTTCAGAAATATGTAACTGATGAAGAGAGGAAGAAGTAATGAAGATACAAATTACAATGATAGGAATACATTCATAGTATTAAGCCATCATCATCTAAGAACACAAAGCAAGCCCCTAAAATGAAGGTGGCAAAACGGTCACTTTTCAAGTTACACATAGCCCATGATGAGCATTGAAAAAGTAGGAAATGTCACCTTTTTTTTTTTTCAAAAAAATAATGTCTATCTTTTTCATGAGAAGCTAGAAGCTATATCAATCAATATAGGGTCAATAATCTTATATGGCAATATAATATATTGTCAATATAATATATTGTCAACAATCCTATCTGTTGTCCCATCAGATGAGGAATGGGCTTTCCTTTTGTTTACAGTCCCAATGGGACCCATTTTATTGCTTTATGCTATTAATAGCTGCCAGCTGCAGCAGCCAATATAACTATTTGATGTTGTGCCCTAAGGAAGAAGATACAAGACAAATATGCTACCTATGAACATTAGGAGGGAGAGAAGAGAATATGTCACCAAATTATAACTAAAATGAGAACCACCACTACTTCATAAAGGCTCTGGGCATCTTGCACAAAGGAGCAGCAATACTAAAGCAAACCTTTGCATTACTTCATAATTTTTAAGTTAGTCCTATAAAGAGGGATGACCATGGGACCAAGTGTTAAAATATCCTCTTCCTTTATAGATTATGATGCAATATTTAGACTAACTTAGAACTTCACATGACAAACATTATTGTCACTGAAGAGAAGGTTTCAGTTAATATCGAGGCTGAAAATAGGGAAAGTGGCTCAGATGGTGTTTGCCCAATTAAGAGCCAATCAGTAATTTCTTTTCATGAACCTTGGAATATAATTTTGCTTTCCTCCATTCACATGCAAATGCATTATTTCAAGTGAACAAAAAATGCAGGAAAAAAGAAATTCAAACATTATGTATCTTAATACTAGGGTTACAACATGCCAAATAAAAATTTTTTATAAAGCTTTTGTTTCAGCTTTTGTTGAATAAGACAGCTGTTTCTATTCATCCAAGGATATTTTTTTCTTTCTTTCCTAATTTTTTTGAGGAAACTGGTGACTGTGATTATAGCAGAATGTCTTCCTAAATCACATCCAAAATAACAAAAATTTCTTTTAAACTATCATTGACAAATGTAAAGTGTTTCTACAACAAAGTTAAATTTCATAAACTCAAATGTTCCTTAGAAGCAACCAGCAATACAGAAAATCATTTCTGTGTATTTTTCTTTTTTCTTTTTTTCAGGCTAAAAAACTTCATCAAAAATGGAAAACTAAAAGACATTAGAAAAAAAAAAATTTAAGAATAAATGTTTGCACCAACAAGATTTGGGGATACTTCCATGTATCATTAAAGCCAGTAATATTTCTATTTAAGGAGATCCAACCAGTCCATTCTAAAGGAGATCAGTCCTGGGTATTCTTTGGAAGGAATGATGCTAAAGCTGAAACTCCAGTACTTTGGCTACCTCATGCAAAGAGTTGACTCGGAGAAGGGGATGACAGAGGATGAGATGGCTGGATGGTGTCACCGACTCAATGGATGTGAGTTTAAGTGAACTCCAGGAGTTGGTGATGGACAGGGATGCCTGCTGCTAAGTCACTTCAGTCGTGTCCGACTCTGTGCGACCCCAGAGACGGCAGCCCACCAGGCTTCCCCATCCCTGGGATTCTCCAGGCAAGAATACTGGAGTGGGTTGCCATTTCCTTCTCCAATGCATGAAAGTGAAAAGTGAAAGTGAAGTCGCTCAGCCGTGTCCCACCGTCAGCGACCCCATGGACTGCAGCCTTCCAGGCTCCTCTGTTCATGGAATTTTCCAGGCAAGAGTACTGGAGTGGGGTGCCATTGCCTTCTCCGACAGGGAGGCCTGGTGTGCTGCAATTCATGGGGTTGCAGAGTCGGACACGACTGAGTGACTGAACTGAACTGAACTGAAGGACTAAACATACTACTTCCAATGTGAAATAATTTGATTAACTTCCTCATTACTACCAGAAGTTATATAAAACAGGAAATGTGAGGTAGATTTTAAAAAAATACTTGAGATGAGAAAATATATATTCAACCTATCAGGAAAAATAAATTCAAACCATGGAAATATTCAGTTGTGCTTTAAACTTTCCACTTTTTTCTGTTCTTTCCAAAAAATTAATATTTTAACCTAAATAACTGAATAAAAAGCTGTTCTCCACAACTGTATTTTTAGGACTTGAATAAAAACATACCTTTTTGACAATATTATTATGATTTTTTACTTTAATTTATAAGGACTTATTGATTTCAGAGGATATCCTATTTGTCATGGTAGAAGTAAGGAATGTTCTTTCAAAATCCCAGATATTTATTGAATACCACCTGTGTTCTAATAACAAGAGAAATAATATATCATTTATTGAACATTTACTAGGTACCTTGCCAATTCTATTTTATAACTTTTACATAAATTAATTTATCACAGTTCTAGTTTTTTATACTTATTTTCTCATGATAGATATAAAATCATATCTATCTCAATGTATCTACATACATAAATATATATCTCAATATAGATGTATATCTCAACATATGTATAGTCACATTTTGGTGAGTGTAAAATGGGCATAATAACATCTACATCATAATGTGGCTATATAAACACACACACTAGAACAGGATATAAAATTATTATCTGCATTTTACACATAAGAAAACTGACACAGAGCACTAAAATAGCTAACAAAATATCACATCACTAATCAGTGGTAAAAATAATATTTTGATTCATGCCTCTCAAACTCCAAAGCTCATTCTCATTCCATTTAGCTATACAAACTTACATTTTGATCAATGGCTTCCATCTTTTAAATAAGAAAGTACTGTTTTCCAAGTAATGAGGCTGAATTTTAAGAAAGTCATACACTCTTTCATTTTATTACCTTTGTGACCACAAGAGTACCAGAATCTTTATGGAACAGAAATAATTTTGTTAAAATATACATCTGGGTTAAGTGAGATGATTTGGATGAGAGTTGTGGTCCATGTCTTTAAAAGGAAAAGGAAAAAAGAAAAGGATTTAAACTTGGGCCTTCTGGAAAGCAGAAACTCCTTACACTAGACAAGTTCAAGACAGCTACCTGGCCAAACCACCAAAATTTGAATCTTGGCTTCCAAAAAATGTGTGACAAGGCCGAACTATTTTTCTGAAGGCAATCAACCAAACTCTGCATTATCATACCACAGATGCCTCTTTCTCAGGCAGTTAGGGCGTTAGACCTCATCTCCTTTGTCTCACTCAGAGAACCAAATAGATGATGAACACCAAGAAATATGAATCAAAATTACTTTAGTTACATTCACTGACAAAGAGATTTATAAATATGATGATGGTCTATCAAAACAAAGCTGTCCACATCTTCATTTTTCATTTTCTTCTTGAGATCAATATGTTCCTTCAATCATCTAACCTAGGACAACTCCTAAGATTTCTACTGAACTGTATTCCTTCAGTATGAGAACAACTTGTTAGTAGGAACACATCCTTTCCTTCCAAGTCTAACAAACATTTCAAATCCTATCTTTCATTTGAGACTCAATGTCACGGCTAACAATTTCCTCATCTCTAAAGTTAACATAATACTAACCTCATGGGGAAGTTATAGTCAGTAAATGAGATAGTGAAGTGATTCACAAGTATTTATTTTTTAACCCCAAAACTTTTCTTCAAATTAAAGCTTTATGGGGAAGCCCAGTCTACACAACAGAAAAATGCAGAGCAGTTCTTGAAACCATTTGGGTAGAGGAGGAATTCAAGAGGAAATTTCAAAATCATTGTGATTATGTATAAAAAATTTCTAGTATTTGACATTTACAAGAGCAAAAAATAAATGGCAGCAATTATTATTGCTTGAACACTTTCCTTCAAATCAGCAATTAAAAAGAAAACTTGAGCCATGGCCGTAAGGTTGAAAGCAAAATATCTTTTGGCCCTTTTGCCTCTCAACTTTGGTCTAGAAAATGTTGATCTCAAATCTGTCTCTTCCAAATCAAACTACAATTTAAATGCACTATGGCAGCTTACTATTTAACACAATTGTATCAAAAATTTACCATTAGCACAAATTATCTTCAACATAGTTTTTGGGTTGAAAAGCTTATGAAGTATGGTGAAAACTGCACTGGACCTGACTTCTAATTGGAATTCTCCTACTTATTATTGAATGAAAAATCTTTATAACTTCTAAATTTATTGTTTTTTTTCTGTCACAGAGGTCATCATACTTTTTCCATAAAGGATCAGATATTAAATACTTTATGTTCTGAGGACCATAAAGTCTCTGTTGTAACTACTCAACTCAGCTGTTGTGGTACAGACGCATGAATAAACAATGCATAAGGAAACAGGTATGGTTATGTTTCAATAAAAGTTTATTCACGAAAACAGATGCTAGGTTGGATTTGGCCTACCAGTCATAGTTTTCCAAACCCTGGATTAGAAATAATAGGGTTGGACCAGATTATTAATCTCAAATTTGGCTAGGCATCAAAATACTTTGGCAGAGTTTTTGTAAATTACAGATTTCTGCCCAACATACCATCCCCATAAACCTTCTGAATCAAAATCGCTAGGATGAAGACCCCAAAATTTCTAAGACTCAGAAATAATTGCAATAATTAAGATACAGGTCTGTAGACAATCTTAAATTATCACTGGACTAGATGATTTCTAGCACTCCAATTCTAACATTCTTTGATAAACAGTGATTCTCACCAGTGGTTTTGATCCAAGTTTGACATACTTAAAAATACAAAGTATACTGAAATAATATCACTGCTTTTGATGAGCGAAATTTTGAGAATTTATTATCACTTGGAAGGTATCAGTAAATTAGTTTATGTCAGAAAATTGTGCAGAAAACATGAATATGTTATAGGCATTACTGCTTAAAAAAAAACAGTATTCCTTGGGTTTCACTTTCTGAAGCATTTCTCTTACAGCAGTGGCTGTCAAGCTTTTTGACCTCAAGAAGGCTTAACATTCTTTAAAATTACTAAGAGTCTTAAAGACCTTTTGCTTATGTGGCCTTAGACAAAACTTGAGCTTATCTATTTATATTTACTATATTAGAAGTTAAAACTGAAAAAATTAAATATTATTTTAATAATCATAAAACATATTTTATGTTCTTGTCCTTCATACAGATGAAAAATGTATGTTTCCAAACACAGGGAACACATAAAATCCCATCACCTATATTACTATCCATGGCATGATATAAATATGGTTATACTTTGATCTAGAAGTGGAAATTTTGGCTGCCATCTATGTGATAGATTACAGGCACTAGAGATGCTTTCCATATCTGTGTGCCACTAAATACCAATGATTACACAGGTACCCTTTCTCTTCAGCAAAGAAATTATTACTCCATTCCTCAAATATAAGAATAATTTCTATTCCAGAATCTTATTTTGGGGGTGTTTCCTCCTATTCTCTGATATTCTGCTAAATCCAACTGAAAGATGTAGGACAAAGGAACCCATTGTTGTAGTCCATACATGTCAGTTTCATGAAGCAAGAAGGAAATGCATTCAAATGGGATAAACTGAATATATTTGGCTCATCAGACTCTTTAATATTTGTCCATCAGAGGGGTTTAACATGATATTGTTGCTTTAATTAATTACAATCTTGCTCAGTAACTCATACGAAAGATTTTCACATTTTTTATGGGCATTCAGGGCATTTTTATAGGCATTCATAAGTTGCTCATTTGATGTTTTCCCCATTTTCTTTCTTCACTTCTCCACTGTTTTCTTTTTTTCATAATAACACTCAACTTTCAACACTGAGATCATGCATAACTTTATAAGTCTTCCTGATTTCTCACCCACCCAGGAGGAACCCCTACCTCCTTTGTAGTCTACATTTTAACACAAAGCAATAACTGAGAACCTACAGCACTTGACAATATTTACTGGCTTAAATCTTTTTCTTCCCAAATAGTGCTTACACAGTACCCAGAACCTAATCTATGCTCTGTAAATGTTTACATAAATGGTCCACAAATAGTGTCAGGGTATTAGTCCTCTGGTTCCCCAGAATTCAGACTGAAATTGGTAGAGATAAAGGTATTGGAGTCCAACTGTTTTTAAGTCTTAACTAAATTTTTGAAGACTGAATAAAGAACAAAGAGTCAAGATTAAAAATTCGGAAATATCTATACTCCCATGACAGTAAGACAAGAAAGAAAAAGGAAAGAAAAGAATGGAGAGAGGAGAAGAAAGAAAAGCAGGAGAGTGTACTGTTATGGAAGCCAGACATCAGAGGAGCAGAAGAGGAAGAAAGAGAAGGAGGAGGTCAGGGAGAGGAAGAGGATGTATATGGGGAAAAAGGGGAAGACAGAGGAAAAGGAAGAGGTTAGTAACATGAGATACTAAATAGAGTATACCCTTATATAAAACTTGCGGTTGGCCATTCCAGTCAAAAAGCAAGCCTTTTGAGGAAATCAAACTGTAGAGGAAACTTAATAGTGGTTACCTAAACAACTGAATCTGCTGCTGCTGCTGCTAAGTCGCTTCAGTCGTGTCCGACTCTGTGCGACCCCATAGATGGCAGCCCATCAGGCTCCGCCATTCCTGGGATTCTCCAGGCAAGAACACTGGAGTGGGCTGCCATTTCCTTCTCCAGTGCATGAAAGTGAAAAGTGAAAGTGAAGTCACTCAGTCATGTCCAACTCTTCGCGACCCCATGGACTGCAGCCTACCAGGCTCCTCTGACCATGGGATTTTCCAGACAAGAGTACTGGAGTGGGTTGCCATTGCCTTTTCCAAAACAACTGAATCTAGATATGTATAAACATGAATGATCAAACACATTCATTAGAACATGACAAAAACCAACACCATCAGTTCAGTTTAATTCAGTTGCTCAGTCGTGTCCAACTCTTTGAGACTCCATGAACCACAGCATGCCAGGCCTCCCTGTCCATCACCAACTCCTGGAGTCCACCCACACCCATGTCCATTGAGTCAATGATGCCATCCAACCATCTCATCCTTTGTTGTCCCCTTCTCCTCCTGCCCTCAATCTTTCCCAGCATCAGGGTCTTTTCCAATGAGTCAGTTTTTCACCTCAGGTGGCCAAAGTATTGGAGTTTCAGCTTCAACATCAGTCCTTCCAATGAACACCCAGGACTGACCTGCTTTAGGATGGACTGGTTGGATCTGCTTGCAGTCCAAGGGGCTCTCAAGAGTCTTTGCCAGCACCACAGTTCAAAAGCATCAGTTCTTTGGCGCTCAACTTTCTTTATAGTCCAACTCTCACATCCATATATGACTACTGGAGAAACCATAGCCTTGACTAGATGGGCCTTTGTGGACAAAGTAATGTCTCTGCTTTTTAATATGCTGTCTAGGTTGGTCATAACTTTTCCTAAGCAACACCATAAAAGAGGACAAAAGTAAACAAAAAGAATAACTCAGAAGGAAATAGGCAGTTCAGAAAAAGAGGTTTTTTCCTATTACAAGATATAAATTAATATAATTTATACAAAAGAGAAAAATATGTACAGCTTAAAAGTCATTAGTAAGCAAATGCTAGTGTTACCACTATCTGAATCAAGTAATCAAGTATTGCTGGTACACTAGAAAGCTCCCTCCCAATATCCTCTTCCTGTCCCTCCTTGGAGAGGCAACTAATATCTTCATTTATATGATTATCATGCTTTACTTTCTGTATAATTGACCATATATCCATTCATTCCTAAAAACTACAGTTTAGTGTTTTTAGTTTCCGAAATTTATATAAATGGGATAATACTGTATACATTTTCAATGACTTGCTTGCCCAATATATTACCAGGGAAATATATTCTCATTGCTGTAGGTAAGAGTAGTTATCCATTTTTTTCCTATAGAGTATTATGAGGCGGGCATGGCAACCCACTCCAGTATTCTTGCCTGGAGAATCCCATGGACAGAGAAACCTGATGCACTATAGTCCACAGGGCCACAAAGAGTCGGTTTTCCACCTAATGTTTCTTTTATACATTCTATAAGTCTTATTTATGTCTTTAATGCATTTTTCAATGCATGAAGAAAAGAACCCAATTTCATTTTTTTCCATATGCATATCCAGTTTCCCTAATACGAATTTTTGGGCAAACGACATTGTCTTCATTGTGTGATTTTGGCACCCTTGTACAAGACCATTTGACCACATACAGGAAGGTTTATTCTGGTCTCTCTGTTCTCTCCCATTGGTCTATAATTCTGTCTTTATGCAAGTACCACACTGATTTGATTACTATAGCTTTGTAGCATGGTTTGAAACCAGGAATTGTGAAGTCTCCAACCTTGTTCTTTTTTCAAGATTTTTCAGACTATTCCAGGTCCCTTGAGATGCCATATGAATTTTAGGATGGGATTCTCTACTCATGCAAAAAAAAAAAATACTAGTGGGATTTTGATAGGGGTCACATTGAATTCAGAGATTGCATTGGGTAGTACAAATATTTTAAGAATATCAGGTCCTCCAGTCTATGAACACAGGATAACTCACCATTTGTTTCTATCTTCTTTAATTTATTTAAGCTATGTTTTATCATTTTTAGTTATACAAGTGTTTCAGTTTCTTGGTTAAGTTTATTCCCAGATGTTTTATTCTTTTTTATTCTATTGGGAATATGATCATTTTCTTAATTTCTCTCTTACATGGCTAATTATTAGAATATAGAAACACAATTTTTGAGTTGACATATTCTGCAGTTTAATTACTGTTTATTAGTACTAACAGGGGTATTTATGAAATCTTCAGGTTTTTCTACATATAAAGGCATGTCACCTGCAAACAAAGATGAGTGTACTTCTTTATTCCCAATGTGGATGCTATTTTTGTTTTTCTTGCCTAAAAACTGGCTAGGACTTCCAATACTGTGTTAAATAGAAGTGGTGAGAGCAAGAGTTCTTGCCTTACTGAAAGAAAAAAGCTTTCAATTTTTAAGCACTGATTATGATGTTAGCCATAGGCTTCTTATATATGAAAATTATTATGTTGAGGTAGTTTGGCCTTGTACTCCTAGTTCATTGAGACTGAATAATGAAAAGGCCTTAAATTTGTATAATGTTTTTCTGCATCAGTTGAGACATTCATGTTGGTTTTGTCTTTTATTCTGCTAATGTGCTGTGTTACATTGTAGGCCTTGTGATCTTATATTGATTCCAAATATATAAGGTTGTAAATGCAGCATCTTTGATTGTGTCTCAGGTTTTGTTCCAGATAATGGGTATTTTCCTTTAACTATTTTTTTCCTCAATAAAAAACATTTTGTCAATTTTATTAGTCATTTTGAAGACCAAATTCTGACCTTGCTGATCTTCTCTATTGAATGGTTATTTTCTGTTTCATTAAATGGCTTCCTTGGTGTCTCAGACAGTAAAGAATCTGCCTGAAATGCAGGAGACCTCGGTTTGACCCCTGGGTTGGGAAGATCTCCTGGAGAAGAGAATGGCAATCCACTCTAGTATTCTTGCCTTGAGAATTCCATGGACAAAGGAGCCTGGAGGGCTACAGTACATGGGGTCTCAAAGAGTCGGTCACAACTGATACTTCTCTTAATTTTATTATTTGCTTTCTACTTTATTTGGTATAATTCTAGTGGTATTTATCTAGTTTTAAACATAAATCCATATATTATAATTTTGCAATGAAATTGCTTCTGTAATATAAACACTTAAGGTGAAAATTTTGCTTTTAAATTCCAATTGAACTGATTGTCATAATCTTTAATATAGCTTGTTTTCATTCTGTGCAGACTACTCTCTGGTATCCACTGTGATTTCTTCTTTTAAATGTGGATTTAGATTTTTTTTTTAATTTCCATACATATGAGGTTTTTCTAGCTGTCTTTATGCTATTTATTTTTAGTTCAATTTCACTGAGGTCAGAGAACATGCTTTTTTTTAAATTGAAACTTGCAATATAGCTCATTATATGGTCAATTTTTAATATTTTATGATTTAAAAGGTTGTACCATTTATTAGTTGGACATAGTGTTACATAGATGTCTACTAGATCAAGGTTATTAATTGTACTATACAAAACTTTTTCTATATTCTTTATGACTTGTTTAACTTTTTGACCTATCAATTTAGAGAAATATGCTATAATATCCTATCATGACTGTGGATTTCATCTGCATACTATTGTTCTGTAAATTTGTGCATTATATATTTTGAGGCTATGTAATCAAGTGTTACATAATACCATAGTGTTGGTTTCCTAGTGAAAGCAAAACTTTCATTATAGTATTTCTTTCTGTCCCTTTATAGATTACTTTTGATAGCAGTATAACATTATATTTACTCTTTTGATTAGTATTCAGTAATATAACCTATTTCACCCTTTTAATTTAATACTTATGTTTAAAACTATTCCTGGTATAAACTAAATATAGTTGAACTTTTTAATCCATTCTAAGAAATTCAGTCTTTTAACAGGGATGCTTAGCCTATTTACATTTAATATATATTTAATTTACATTTTAGCACATATTGGACTCATATATAACATTTATTTTATACTGCTTCAGCTTATTTTCTTTTTTCCTTTTTTCTTTGAAAACTTTTTTTTTACTTGTTGCTACATTATTCTTTCCATTAGTTTAAATAATACATACTCCATTTCCATTCTTCTAGTGGCTTCTCTAGAAATTATTGTGTGCATATTTAACTTATTCACTTCTAAAGGGGATCAATATATCTTCCCTTCTTCTAGATGATATGAAAGATGCAGAACACATTAATTACTTTGTCATCCACTCAGTCTGTATTTCTCCTTCAGTTGTGAAAAATACATTCATTGAGCATATTCTTCTAGGCTGTGTATTAATTTATTTTGCCACATTGAAAATATCACTCTACTGGCTTTTGGCTTCCATTGCTGCTATTGAGAAGTCAACTGTTAATTCAAACATTGCCTTTTTTCGTGAATATATTTTGCCTTTAAAGGTTTCCTATACTTTTTTATCTTTTGTGATCTATACTTTCATTATGCTATACTGAGTGTCTAATTTTTCTCTTTCTTGGGATTTCTAAGGTTTCTTAAGTCTTATTTTTTTATTAGTATCTTTAATTAGTTTTGGAAAACTAGGCTATTTTGTCCTTAAATTCTGCCTCTGGCTTTTTATCTTACTCCTCCATTAGCCTCATTAAATGATAACTCCCCTTTCAGAGATCTGATGAAGAACATTATTCATAACTCTGAGTTGGCCTTTAAATGCAACACAAACAGACCTACTGTGGAAGAGGACAAAACAGAAGCAAACTGTAAGAGTGACTCCTAATTGACCATCTTACATTTAATTCTGATGATAGGATAAGGACCTGGACTCAAAAGGAAAAAAAAAAATATGGCCACAGCTTCACTTATCTCTCCAGGCAGACTATGAAGAAAAAGCCAGTGGTGGAAAGGGCCGTTGATAATTCTTATAGATGTTTAGGTGAAGAGGGTGTGTAGAAACTGAGTAAATATGTTTTCTGATCAAAGGAGGAACAGCATAATAGTAGTTTCTGAGACTGAAAAAAAAGCAGAAGTATGAATTGCTTTTTAGGGAGTTGCTGAATGTGGTCATGGTGGTGGTGGTGAAGTTGTGAAGTCATGTCCGACACTTAACAGCCCCATGGACTGTATCTCGCCAGGCTCCTCTATTCGTAGGATTAGTTCCTGAGATGATTGAAAGCAGAAGTATGAATTGCTTTTTAGAGCATTTCCAAGTGTGGTCCTAGCTATTGGCAACTGAGGCTGATTCACTAGCAAAGATATTAAAATATGTTCTAATAAAAACCAATCACATTCTTATATTTCATTAATCACCTTTGCAGTTATACCAAAATGGCTGAATTTTAATAATATTGCATCGACTTATTTTACATTTAAGACCTACAGACTTCAGATAATTTACGAAATATTTTATGTCAATAAGGAGAAAGTCTCACTCTAAAGTGCCTGATGTAAGGGTAACATGGTTCTCAAAATGAAATTTTCTGTGTAAAGAAAAAATAACATTAGGGACATGAAGCTATCAAAGTGTAATATTGACACATACTTGCTATAATAATTTTTTGAGTATACTAGGGCAAAAGACAAACTATCAAGAGGTAGAAGAAACAGTAGTGAGAAAATAAACATAAAAAACTTATTGGTAAGATTCATTCACTAGGATACTTACTGTAAACACAGTAACTGTCATGAGCTAAACTGCTAATAATTACAGATGGGAAATGGAGGGTGTGTGTGTGGGGGGGGGGTGTTTTGTTGTCTGTGTATGTGTCTGTTTCTATACCACTGTGAATCGTGGTATGGGGTGAAGGAGTTCTACAAACTATTAACTGGTTCCTGAAGTTCATCCTGATGACTGCTGAATTTTGTAGAATAAGTTGCATATCTATTGGTCATATGTTTTTTCTTCCTTTATCTAATGTAATAAATTACATTTTAAATTTTTTAATCAATTTATTTCAGTTGGAGGCTAACTACTTTAAAATACTGTGGTAATTTTTGCCTAAACATTGACATGAATCAGCCACAGGTGTATATGTATCCCTCCATCCCAAACACACCTCCCACCTCCTTCTCCATCCCATTTCTCTGGGTTGTCCCAGTGCACTGACTTTGAGTGCCCTGTTTGCTACATCGAATTTTGACTGGTCATCTATTTCACATATGGTAATATAGATGTTTCAAAGCTATTCTCTCAAATTATCCCACCCTCGCCTTCTCCCACGGAGTCCAAAAGTCGGTCTTTTATATCTGTGTCTCTTTTGCTGTCTTGCATATAGGGTTGTCATTACCATCATTCTAGATTTCGTATATATGTGTTAATATACTGTATTGGCGTTTTTCTTTCTGAGTTACTTCACTCTGTATAATAGGCTCCAGTTTCATCCATCTCATTACAACTAACTCAAATGTGTTTTTTTAATAGCTGAATAATTCACCTTGCTTATTAAACATATATGCAGAGTACATCATGAGAAATGCTGGGCTGGAAGAAGTACAAGCTGGAATCAAGATTGCCGGGAGAAACATCAATAACCTCAGATATGCAGCTGACACCACCCTTATGGCAGAAAGTGAAGAGGAACTAAAAAACCTCTTGATGAGAGTGAAAGAGGAGACTGGAAAAAGTTGGCTTAAAGCTC
Organism: Budorcas taxicolor; assembly: GCF_023091745.1. NCBI lineage: Eukaryota > Metazoa > Chordata > Mammalia > Artiodactyla > Bovidae > Budorcas > Budorcas taxicolor. The sequence goes on from NC_068935.1 coordinate 37,413,351, forward strand.
AACATTCAGAAAACTAAGATCATGACATCTAGTCCCATCACTTTATGGGAAATAGATGGGGAAACAGTGGAAACAGTGTCAGACTTTATTTTTCTGGGCTCCAAAATCACTGCAGATGGTGACTGCAGCCATGAAATTAAAAGACGCTTACTCCATGGAAGGAAAGATATGACCAACCTAGATAGCATATTGAAAAGCAGAGACATTACTTTGTCAACAAAGGTCTGTCTAATCAAGGCTATGGTTTTTCCAGTAGTCATGTATGGATGTGAGAGATGGACTGTAAAGAAAGCTGAGCATCGAAGAATTGATGCTTTTGAACTGTGGTGTTGGAGAAGACTCTTGAGAGTCCCTTGGACTGCAAGGAGATCCAACCAGTCCATTCTAAAGGAGATCAGTCCTGGGTGTTCATTGGAAGGACTGATGCTGAAGCTGAAACTCCAATACTTTGGCCACCTGACGCAAAGAGCTGACTCATTGGAAAAGACCCTGATGCCGGGAAAGATTGAGGGCAGGAGGAGAAGGGGACGACAGAGGATGAGATGGTTGGATGGCATTACTGACTCAATGGACATGGGTTTGGGTAGACTCTGGCAGTTGGTGATGGAGAGGGAGGCCTGGTGTGTTGTGATTCATTGGGTCACAAAGAGTCAGAAACGACTGAGCGACTGAACTCAACTGAACATTCCATTGTGTATATCTATATACACCTATGCTTTCTAATCCATTCCTCTGCTGATGGACATCTAGGTTGCTTCCATGTCCTGGCTATTATAAACAGTGCTATGATGAATATTGGGGTACATGTGTCTCTTTCAGTTCTGGTTTCCTCAGTGTGTATGCCCTGCAGTGGGATAGCTTGGGCATATGGCGGTTCTATTTACAGTTTTTTATGGAATCTCCACACTGTTCTCTATAGTGGCTGTACTAGTTTGCCTTCCCACCAGCAGTGTAAGACGGTTCCCTTTTCTCCACAACCTCTCCAGGATGTATTGTTTACACATTTTGATAGCAGCTATTCTGACTGGCATGAGATGGTACCTCATTGTAGTTTTGATTTGCATTTCTCCGATAATGAGTGATGACGAGCATCATTTTATGTGTTTGTTAGCCATCTGTATGTCTCCTTTGCAGAAATATCTGTTTAGTTCTTTGGCCCATTTTTTGATTGGGTCATTCATTTTTCTGGAATTGAGCTGCAGGAGCTGCTTGTATATTTTTAAGATTAATTCTTTGTCAGTTGCGTTTTTTGCTGTTATTTTCTCCCATTCTGAAGGCTGTCTTTTCACCTTGCTTATAGCTTCTTTCATTGTGCAAAAGCTTTTAAGTTTAATTAGCTCCCATTTGTTTATTTTTGGTTTTATGTCCATTACTCTGGGAGGTGTGTCATAGAGGATCTTCCTGTGATTTATGTCAGAGTGTGTTCTGCCCATGTTTTCCTCTAGGAGTTTTATAGTTTCTGGTCTTACATTTAGATCTTTAATCCAGTTTGAGTTCACTTTTGTGTATGGTGTTAGAAAGTGTTCTAGTTTCATTCTTTTACAGGTGGCTGACCAGTTTTCTCAGCACCACTTGTTAAAGAGATTGTCTTTTTTCCATTGTATATTTTGCCTTTGTCAAAGATAAGGTGTCCATAGGTGCATGGATTTATCTCTGAGCTTTTTATTTTGTTCCATTGATCTATATTTCTGTTTTGTGCCAGTACCATACAGTCTTGAGGACTAGCTTTATAGTATAGTCTGATGTCAGGCAGGTTGATTCTTCCAGTTCCCTTCTTTCTCAAGATTCCTTTGGCTAGTCAAGGTATTTTGTGTGTGTGTGTGTGTGTGTGTGTATTCTGTGTTTCCATACAAACTGTGAAATTATTTGTTCTAGTTCTGTGAAAAATACCATTGGTAGCTTGATGGGGATTGCATTGAATCTATAGATTGCTTTGGGTAGTATATTCATGTTCACTACATTGATTCTTCTGAACCATGAACATGGTGTGTTTCTCCATCTATTTGTGTCATCTTTGATTTCTTTCATCAGTATTTTATAGTTTTCTATATATAGGTCTTTTGTTTATTTAGGTAGATTTATTCTTAAGTATTTTATTCTTTTGTTGCAATGGTGAATGGAATTGTTTCCTTAATTTCTGTCTTCTCATTGTTAGTGTATAGGAATGCAAGGGATTTCTGTGTATTAATTTTATAATGCTGCAACTTTACTATATTCATTGATTAGCTCTAGTAATTTTCTGGTGGAGTCTTTAGGGTTTTCTATGTAGATGATCATGTCATCTGTAAACAGTGAGAGTTTTACTTTTTTTCCAATATGGATTCCTTTTATTCGTTTTTCTTCTCTGATTGCCGTGGCTAAAACTTCCAAAACTATGTTGAATAGTAATGTGAGAGTGGGCACCCTTGTCTTGGTCCTAACTTTAGGGGAAATGCTTTCACTTTTCGCCATTGAGGATAATGTTTGCTGTGGGTTTATCATATATGGCTTTTATTATGTTGAGGTATGGTCTTTCTATGCCCGCTTTCTGGAGAGTGTTGATAACAAATGGGTGTTGAATTTTGTGTAAGGCTTTCCCTTATCTATTGAGATAATCATATAATTTTTACTTTTAGTTTGTTAATGTGGTGTATTACATTTACTGATTTGCAAATACTGAAGAATTCTTGCATCGCTGGGATAAAGCCCACTTTGTCATGATGTATGATCTTTTTAATATGTTGTTGGATTCTGTTTGCAAGAACTTTGTTGAGGATTTTTGCATTTATGTTCATCAGTGATATTGGCCTGAAGTTTGCTTTTTTGTGGCATCTCTGTCTGGTTTTGGTTTTAGGGGGATGGTGGCCTCAAAGAATGAGTTTGGGAGTTTACCTTCCTCTGCAATTTTCTGGAAGAGTTTGAGTAGGATTGGTGTTAGCTCTTCTCTAAATTTTTGGTAGAATTCACCTGTGTGGCCATCTGGACCTGGGCTTTCGATTGTTGGAAAATATTTGATTACAGTTTCTATTTTCATGCTTGAGATGGTTCTGTTTAGATTTTCTATTTCTTCCTAGCTCATTTTTGGAAGGTTACACTTTTCTAAGAATTCCTCCATTTCTTCCAAGTTGTCCATTTTATTGGCATATAGTTGCTGATAGTAGTCTCTTATGATCCTTTGTATTTCTGTGTTGTCTGTTTGAATTCTCCATTTTCATTTCTAATTTGGTGATTTGATTCTTCTCCCTTTTTTTCTTGATGAGTCTGGCTAATGGTTTGTCTATTTATTTTCTCAAAGAACAAACTTTTAGTTTTGTGATTCTTGCTATAGCTCTCCTTTGTTTCTTTATCATTTATTTCTATTCTGATTTTTATGATTTCTTTCCTTCTACTAACTTTGGGGTTCTTCAATTCTTCATTTTCTAGTTGCTTTAGGTGTAAAGTTAGGTTATTTATTTGATTTTTCTCTTGTTTCTTGAGATAAGCAGTATTGCTATGAACCTTCCTCTTAGCACTGCTTTTACTGAATCCCATAAGTTTTGGGTTGTAGTGTTTTCATTGTCATTTATTTCCATGCATATTTTGATTTCCTTTTCAATTTCTTCTGTGATTTGTTGGTTGTCCAGAAGTGTGTTGTTTAACCTCCATATGTTTGTATTTTAATAGCTTTTTCCTTGTAGTTGACATCTAATCTTACCACAGTGTGATCAGAAAAGATGCTTGAAGTGATTTCAGTTTTTTTTTAATTTACCAAGGCTAGATTTATGGCCCAGGATGTGATATATCCTAGAGAAGGTTCCGTGTGCACTTGAGAAAAAGTTGAAATTCATTGTTTTGGGGTGAAATGTCCTATAGATATCAATTAGGTCTAACTGATCCAGTGTATAATTTAAACGTTGTGTTTCCTTGCTAATTTTCAGTTTGGTTGATCTATCCATAGCTGTGAGTGGAGTATTAAAATCTCCCACTACTACTGTGTTACTGTTGATTTTGCCTTTCATACTTATTAGCATTTGCCTTATGTATTGAAGTGCTCCTATGTGGGGTGAACATATATTTATAATTGTTATATCTTCTTCTTGGATTGATCCTTTGATCATTATGTAGTGTCCTTCTTTGTCTCTTTTCACAGTCTTTATTTCAAAGTCTATTTTATCTGATATGTGTACTGCTACTCCTGCTTTCTTTTGTTCTCCATTTGCTTGAAATCTCTTTTTCCAGCCCGTCACTTTCAGTCTGTATGTGTCCCTAGGTTTAAGGCGGGTCTCTTGTTGACAGCATATATAGGAGTCTTGTTTTTGTATCCATTCACCCAGTCTTTGTCTTTTGGTTGGGCCACTCAACCCATTTACATTTAAAATAATTATTGATGAGTATGATCCAGTTACCATTTACTTATTGTTATTTGTTCGATTTTAAAAATCTTTTCTGTGTTTCCTGTCTAGAGAAGATCCTTTAGCATTTGTTGGAGAGCTGGTTTGGTGGTGCTGAATTCTGTCAGCTTTTGCTTGTCTGTAAAACTTTTGATTTCTCCTTCATATCTGAATGAGATCCTTGCTGGGTACAGAAATCTGGGTTGTAGGTTTTTCTCTTTCATCACTTTATGTATGTCCTGTCATTCCCTTCTGGCCTGAAGAGTTTCTATTGAAAGATTAGCTGTTATCCTAATGGGGATCCCCCTGTGTATTATTTATTGCTTTTCCTTTGCTGCTTTTAATATTTGCTCTTTGTTTTTGATCTTCATTTATTTGATTAATATGTGTCTTCAGGTGTTTCACCTTGGGTTTATCCTGTTTGGGACTCTCTGGGTTTCTTGGACTTAGGTGGTTATTTCCTTCCCCATTTTAGGGAAATTTTCAACTGTTATCTCCTCAAGTATTTTATCATCTCCTTTCCTTTTGTCTTCTTCTTCTGGGACACCTATGATTCAAATGTTGGTGTGTTTAACATGTTCCAGTGGTCTCTGAGGTTGTTCTTTTTTTATTATTATTTTTTCTTTTTTCCTCTCTGCTTCATCTATTTCCACCATTCTATTTTCCACCTCACTTTATCTTCTCTGCTGCTTCAGTTATTCTACTGTTATTATTGCATTATTCATTACTGATTGACTATTTCTTCTAGGTCCTTGTTAAACATTTCTTGCATCTTCTCAATACTTATCTCTAATCTATTTATCTGTAACTACATTTTGTTTTCAAGGTTTTGGTTCATTTTTACTATCATTATCTTGAATTATTTTTCAGGTAGACTCCCTATCTCCTCCTCTTTTATTTGGTTTGGTGGCTATTTATCATGTTCCTTTACCTGCTGAATATTCTCTGCCTTTTCATTTTGTTTTGATTGCTGTGTTTGGAGTGCCCTTTCTGTAGGCTGGAAGTTCATGGTTCTTCTTTACTGTGGAGCCTGCTCCCTGTGAGTGGGGTTAGACTAGTGGTTTGTCAAGGTTTCCTGGTTGGGGGAACTTGTGTCTGTGTTCTGGTGGGTGGAGCTGGATCTCTTCTCTCTGGAGTGCAATGATTTGTCCAGTAGTGCATTTTGGGGTGTCTATGGGTTTGGCATGGCTTTGGGAAGTCTGTTTTTTAGTGCTCAGGACTGTGTTCCTGCTTTGCTGGAGAATTAATGTGGTATGTCTTCCACTGGAACTTATTGGCTCTTGAGGGGGGCTTGGTTTCAGTGTAGGTATGGAGTCTTTTGGGTGAGCTCTTGTCTACTGATGTTCCCTTGAATTCTCTGATGTTCTCAAGTTTTGGAGTTAAGCCTCCTGCCTCTGGCTTTCAGTCCTTCTCATACAGTAGCCTCAAGACTTCTCCATCCTTACAGCACAGATGATAAAACATCTAGATTAATGGTGAAAATTTTCTCTACAACAAGGGACACCCAGAGAGATTTACAGCGTTACACAGAGAAGAGAAGAGTGAGGAGGAAGATAGCAGTGACCAGGAGGAGAAAAGGGGGAGTCAAAAGGGGAAAGAGCAATCTAGCCAGTAATAAATTCCCTAAGTGTTCTCCGCAGCCTGGAACACCCAGAGAGATTCACAGAGTTAAGTAGAGAAGAGAAGGGAGAGTGAGAGATAGAGGTGACCTGGGGAAGAAAAGGGAGTATCATCAGGGGAAAAGGCAATCAAGCCAGTAATCACACCCCTTAGTGAAAATGGATACTGAAGACTAGATTCTTAAATGTACAAAATTGATAAAAAATACCAAAAAGCAAAGATTAATGACCCACAGAGATGTTATGGGGAGGGAGGTGGGAGGGGGGTTCATGTTTGGGAACACATGTAAGAATTAAAGATTTTAAAATTAAAAAAATAAAAAACTATTTAAAAAAATCTAGAGTAGAGATTAGACTCTCAAAAATACAATATTAAAAATACAAAACTGGGCCTGAATGCCCCCAAGTTCTTACCCTAAGCACCGATGATGCAGCCCACACCTCTCTGCCAAGCCCCTGCTCTCTGGTGGGGGACGCAAGCATCTGGGCTACTTCTCCATGGGCAGTTGTGGTTAGGCGTGTATTCTATGGTTTTCTTTTGTTTTTTTTTCCTCCCAGTTATGTTGCCCTCTGAGGTTCCAAAACTCCCCCATAGACCCACCTGTGAGAGAGTTCTTGAAAGTGAAAGTGAAGTCACTCAGTCGTGTCCGACTCTTTGTGACCCCATAGACTGTAGCCTACCAAGCTCCTCTGTCCATGGGATTCTCCAGGCAAGAGTACTAGAGTGGGTTGCCATTTCCTTCTCCAGGGGATCTTCCCTATCCAGGGATCGAACCTGGGTTTCCTGCATTGGAGGCAGATGCTTTAACCTCTGAGCCACCAGGGATATGGAAACTTCTCCTCCTTCACAGTTCCCTCCTTTAGGAGGACGAGTCTCCATCTCTAACACTATGTCTCTCTTTTTGTCTTTTATATTTTGCCCTACCTCCTTTCAAAGAGAATGGGCTGCCTTTCTGGGTGCCTGGTGTCCTCTGCTAGTGTTCAGAAGTTGTCTTGTAGAAGTTGATCAGCATTCAAATGATTTTTTGATGAATTTGTGGGGGAGAAAGTGGTCTCCCCGTCCTATTTCTCCACCATCTTAGGATCGCCTCTCCAATATTTTAAATTTTAAAACAACCTTACTTTTGAGGAATAATCAATATGTTAAAGCCTTTCAGGAAAAAACACTTCAAGACACAGTGTTCCAACAAGGAAATTCCTCTAAATATGCCTGAGAGAAAAAATGAAAATCTTACCCAAAAAAATATTCCACAGATTAGAAAATCTGTTACTTCCTAATTCACTGTATGAGACAAGCAAAACCTTGATTCTAAACCCAACATTATATATAAGGAAAGAAAATTACATGGAGACAAAAGTCCTTAACTTGCTCAAAGCAAAGAAAATCAAGAAATAACCCCCAAAGATAATGTGTTACAACCAAGCATGGCTGTATTTTAATGAGATTTAGAGCAACCGTGAAAATTACCATACAATTTTTCCTACTTGATCTATCAATTTTCTCTCTAAAGGGATCAATTTGTTAAATTCAGTTTATCTAGGAATAGTATCCAGCTTATCTAAATTTCCAAATTTATTACATAGAAGTCTGCAAAGTAGTCTGTTGTGACTTCTTTACAGTATTTATTTCAGTGCTTCCTTCCCCCATATCCTTTTCCCACATTTGCGATTTCTCTCTCAACCCCACATTTTTTCTTGGATTAGGTACTTAGTAATTTGTCTATATTGATTATTATATTTTAAAAGCAAGATTTTACTATTTGAATCTATTGTTTTTCTCTTCATTGTTTTATTTATTTCTGATATTTTTGGTATTACTCCATTACTCGTACTTTATTGCAGTTTATTTGTTGTTTTATTTCCAAACTTTGGGCTTCCCTCATAGCTCAGTTGGTAAAGATTCTGCCCACAATGCAGGAGACCTTGGTTAGATTCCTGGGTTGGGAAGATCTCCCGGAGAAGAGAAAGGCTATCCATTCCAGAAATGACTGAGCATCTTTCCCATTCCAGACTTTTGATTTTAATTCATTTATTTTCATTTTTTTCATCTTTATTGGTAAGGTATTAAAGACCATGAAAATTCTTCTGATCAGCTGTGTAAATATGCCCCATCAGTTTTATTATGGAATATTTTAAATGTTGTTAATTTTTAGAAATTTCAGAATTTTGATTGGTGTTTCTCCTATCACAAATTAGTTGCTTAAGAGTTAATTCCTTCTTCATTCACCATGGAATTATCTATTTATTTTATTAATTAACTTATTGTATTGTGTTCAGAAAGTGTTCTCTTAATAATTTTACTTTATGAGACTTACTGATATTCACATTATAAGATAATACTGAGAAATACTTCTAAATCTTCCATGTGCTCTGGAGAAGAAACTACTCTTGCCATTATCAGGGTAAAGTTTGATATATACCCATAAGATCTACCATACTGTTTATGTTGCTTAGATCTTTCATTACCCTCCTCTACTCCCATGTTTTCTAGTCTACTTGTCATGTCTTGCCTACATCTTAACTGGGTTAAATTTCTAGTTATTACTATATATCTACCTATGTGTCCATTCACCTCTTATAGTTGTATTTTGTAAAGGTGGTTGTGTCACTTGGTACACAGATATGCATAATGGTAATAATTCTTTATTATAACCTAAGGGTTATAGCCTTTTTTTAAAAAATGCCCTTTCTTAGAAAAATTGTCAAATATGTAGAAATTAAATAACACACTCCTAAGCAACCAATGGGTCAAGGATGAAGTCAAAAGAAAAAATAGAAAACATCTTTATTAAAATGAAAACACAACTTTCCACAACTTATGAGATACAGTAAAAGCAATACTAAGAAGAAATTTTATAGCAGTAAATACAAACAAAAAATAAGAAATATCTCAAGCAACAAAACCTAACTTTAAACTCAAAAATTATAAAAGAAAAAAAACCCAAATTTAGCAGAAAGAAAGAAATAATAAATATTAAAGAATCTCTATAAACAAAACAGAGACCAGAAAAACAATTGAAAATATTACTAAAACAAGAGCTGATTTTCAGAAACAGTGGAAACAGTGTCAGACTTTATTTTTTTGGGCTCCAAAATCACTGCAGATGGTGATTGCAGCCATGAAATTAAAAGATGCTTACTCCTTGGAAGAAAAGTTATGACCAACCTAGATAGCATATTCAAAAGCAGAGACATTACTTTGCCGACTAAGGTCCGTCTAGTCAAGGCTATGGTTTTTCCAGTGGTCATGTATGGATGTGAGAGTTGGACTGTGAAGAAGGCTGAGTGCCGACGAATTGATGCTTTTGAACTGTGGTGTTGGAGAAGACTCTTGAGAGTCCCTTGGACTGTAAGCAGATCCAACCAGTCCATTCTGAAGGAGATCAGCCCTGGGATTTCTTTGGAAGGAATGATGCTAAAGCTGAAACTCCAGTACTTTGGCCACCTCATGCAAAGAGTTGACTCATTGGAAAAGACTGTGATGCTGGGAGGGATTGGGGGCAGGAGAAGAAGGGGACGACCGAGGATGAGATGGCTGGATGGCATCACTGACTCGATGAACGTGAGTCTGAGTGAACTCCAGCAGTTGGTGATGGACAGGGAGGCTTGGCGTGCTGTGATTCATGGGGTCACAAAGAGTTGGACACGACTCAGCGACTGAACTGAACTGAACTGAATGAAAGTAACAAAATTTTAACTAGACTAAAAATAACAATAAAAACTCAACAAAATCAGAATGAAAAAGACAACTGACTCCATACAAATAACAATCATAAGAGACTACTATAAATAATTACATACAAATTGGATAATCTAGAAACAAATGAAAAATTCCTTATAAATAGGACATACCGTGCCTGAATCAAGAAGTAGGAAATCTTAATACACTGATAACATGTAAGGCTATTGAAAATGAGTCAATAATCAAACACATTCCAATAAAGACAATTCTAAGAACAGATGGTTATACCAGTTAATTCTAGCAAGCATTTGAAGAAGAATTAACACTTGTCCTCAAACTTTTCCAAAAACTGAAAAGGAGGGACCAGTGCCAAACTCATTTTATGAGATTAATACCAAAGTCAAATAAGGACACTGAAAAACAAACAAAAAAAAACCATAAAAACTATAGGCCAACCTTTCTTATGAATATAAATGAAAAATTCCTCAGCAAAATACTAGCAAACCAAATTCAAAAGTATGTCAAAAGGATCAGATGCCATGACCAAGTGGAATTTATCCCTGGAATTCAAGGATGCTTCAGTATATGCAAGTAAATAACTATGACATACCACATTAACAGAATGAAGGATGAAAATCACATGATCATCCCAATACATGCAGATAAGGCATCTGAAAATATTCAACTCTTTCAAAATGTTCAACAAACTATGTATAGAAGGAATGCAGCTCAATAAAATAAAGGCCATATATGACAAACCCACTGCTAACATCTAATTGGGCTTCCCTGGTGGCTCAGAGGGTAAACCATCTGCCTGCAATGCAGGAAACCCGGGTTTGATTCCTGGGTCAGGAAGATCCCCTGGAAAAGGAAATAGCAACCCACTCCAGTATTCTTGCCTGGAAAATCCCATGGATGGAGAAGCCTGGTAGGCTACAGTTCATGGGGTCGCAAACATCTAATTAATGGTAAAAATAAAAAATAAAAACCTTTCATCTAAGATCAGAAGCAAGGCAAAGATGCATGAGTGAATCCAGACACTATTATTTCAGCTAAAGAATGTGCTCACCACACTGGTGTATAAAATAAACTATGTATTTCATGTATAAAAGAAAAAACATAAAACATGATGCAAAAAATAACTCCAAATATATTAAAGATCACAACAGAAGACAATGGATTAAAGATGTCTATAAAAAGCACAGTTTATGAGATAGGATCAAAGAGCTGAGAACACAATCAAGCTGTCCAATACATAATTATTTATAGTAGTGAGTTTTAAAACCTAGATGTGCCTCTAGTAGTAGAAATGTAAACAAATGCATTATTGTATATACACTGCAGTAGTTGTAAAGAATAAACCAGATCTTATTAATAACATGGAGATATCACCAGATAAATCAAGCCACAGAACAGAAACTAAGTGTATGTGTCTGTACGTGCAAATAACCATATACAAAAAATCATGGAAAATAACTTGAGGGATACATTCCTATGGGCAAGAGAAGGGAACTGAGGAAACTTGAGAAGCGGGACTTTCCCTTTCTCCTTTTTTGTGTTTTTAATTTTTATGAGAAAAATATATTCACATATTTAAAAGGATACACAGTTTCAAAGGTGGCTCTGTGGTAAAGAATCTGCCTGCCAATGCAGGAGATACAGGAGATTTAGGTTTGATCCCTGGGTCAGGAAGATCCCCTGGAGAAAAAAATGGCAACCCACTCCAATATTCTTGCCTGGAGAATCCAGGCAGAGGAGCCTCACAGGCATCAGTTTATGGGGTAGCAAAGAATTGGACACAAGTGAGTGACTGAACACACACCACACAAGCAGTGTCACATTCTCTTTCTCCAGGATTTTACAAAATCAATTTTTTCTCTTCTTAGACTAAATTTTCCCAGACTAAATTATCCTCATCTTGAAAGTATGCTTTCACACCTCAGTGTAATGACCATTTGGAGTTTTTTCATTTCTGTGATAGACAACAACTCAAGTCGTATCTTGAAGTGGAATTTCACAAAAATTTATGTTTTATGGATACATTAAAATGCAGGGTGGTCCAGTACTTAAGATGCCATGCCCCCAGTGCAGAGGTCCAGGGTTCGATCCCTGGTCAGGGAACTAAATTCCACAAGCCACAACTAAAGATCCCACATGCTGCAACTGAGACCTGATGCAGCCAAAATTTTTTTTTAATTTTTATTTTTACTTCATTTTGCTTTACAATACTGTATTGGTTTTGCCATACATTGACATGAATCCACCACTGGTGTACATGAGTTCCCAATCCTGAACCCCCCTCCCACCTCCCACCCCATATCATCTCTCTGGATCTTCCCCATGCCAATGTTTTTTAAAATGTGCAGGATACTTCGAGTAACATATAAACTTAGCTAGAGTAGCTTTGTACATGAAAGCACCAACTTGGGGCTTTAGTGTAATTAGTTTATAGACACAGAAGCAAATGCTCTTTACTTTTTCCATTGCAAAACATCAACTGGCTTCTGGTTGACAAGCTGGCTTTAGTATTGACAGTGTGATTGAATTCTGCCTTCTAAATGGCACAGGCAAATCCATCTAGGAGCCATCCTACACAAATAAGGGTACAAGTAAAACTGTGCTAGGAAGACATTGGCCAAAGTAAGTATATAAATACCAAAGAAGTCGTGAGGAACATAACTGAAACATAAAGAACATAGGAGAAGTGCAGTGGTTAAATTACCAAGAAAATGAAATTATAACATTTCATATTCTTATTTTTAAAAATGTCAGAACATCACATTTAGTTTTATGATATTTTCTATTTTTATTGGAATGATTGAGGGTTCACAGAATTGGACATGTTTTATAGCAATTTCTATATCTTTAAGAATAATTAACAGGGTAATATATAACCCTGAGGAAAGGTCGATCATTAAAATACTTGATAGCTCATTCTTAACACAAAGGTTACAAGCAGGGAAAAAATGACATTTAATCTAGGTTTATTTTATCTCGTCAAGTAGCATATTTCTATTACAATGTTTTGGTATTAGTCTCAATCTTCAAATGTGCATGTGACAGACTTTCTGTGTAAATATCTGCATATACTCACCTTATAATTTTTCTAAAATATATTGTTTGCACACTTACACAAACACAAAAATGCATGGTTTTATAAATGGAATTTGATCAGTATATTAAATATACTGAAATAACAAACAGATTCCAAGGAGAAACAATTGAAACAGATTTTATAATTCATTTGCTTTATAACTGCATCAGTGGCCTTGAAGGATATCCTCTGAGGTATCCTTAAAAGATAATCTAGGAAGCTTCTCACTTGACACAGTGGCCTGTCCTGCCTTTGAAGCAATTCTAATTTTTGAATTTCAGGACAAGAGCTTCTTCGCTGTAAATTCCATCTATCCATTTTGTTTCCTCCTTTTATTAATATAACAGTACAATTGACCCTTGAACAACACAGGGGTTGACCTCCACACAGTCAAAATTCTGCAAATAACTTATAGTCAGCCCTCCATATACATGGTCCAGTTCCTCTGTATCCACAGTTTCACAACTGCTGATTCAATCAACCATGGAGCATGTGAAAATGAAGTCGCTCATTCGTGTCTGCCGACTCCTTGCGACCCCATGGACTGTAGCCCACCAGGCTCCTCTGTCCATGGGATTCTCCAGGCAAGAATACTGGAGTGGGTTTCCATTTCCTTCCCCAGGGAATCTTCCTGACCCAGGGATCGAACCCAGGTCTCCCACATTGCAGGCAGACACTTTAACCTCTGAGCCACCAGGGAAGCCCATGGAGCATGTAGTACTGTAGTATTTACTATTTTTTTTTAAACCCATGTATAAAACAAACTATGTAGTTCAAACCTGTGCTGTTTGTGGACAAACTGTAATTCTGAAAGTAGGGTGACCACATTCCAATGCATGTACAAAATGATCAATAAAGTAAGAAAATATTCTAATTCACACATACACTAACACATATACGTATATACATATATAATTATTTTTACATGACAGTGGAAATAGTAGAATAAAGTGAAGTGAAGTGAAGTTGCTCAGTCACGTCTGACTCTTTGCGACCCCGTGGACTGTAGCCCACCAGGCTCCTCTGTCCATGGGATTCTCCAGGCAAGAGTACTGGAGTGGGGTGCCATTTCCTTCTCCAGGGGATCTTCCCAACCCAGGGATCAAACTCAGGTCTCCCGCATTGCAGGCAGACGCTTTACCCTCTGAGCCACCAGGGAAGCCTCAGGGCCTCTAAAAAATTTCACCTAAATAAAATAAAAATAACCCTGGCAAAAACTGTCAGAGTAAACTTGTTCAGAATTATGGAAATTGAACAAAGACCTGCAGTAATTGAGGAAAATTTGTTCAAGAAAACAAACTGAATCTCAATGAAAACTGGACATGGCCAGAATCCATGTGGCCATTGTGATGACTTCAGGGCAGAGGATAAGGAGTTTTGAGAGAGTCAACTAGGAGTAGAGTTTAAAGGGAAATTATGAAATTTCCAGTGGGCAATCAAAAGAGAGATGGGGAATGACAGAATGCAATCACAACAACGAAGAAAAGCCAGAGCAACATGATCTCAAGCCAGTCTTGGGCATGCTCTGGTAGATTCTGCTGAATTAGAAAGTGCCCTCCTCAAAGCACCTTCCCCTAGAGTTCTTTGGCTTTATCACTCAGAGAAGAAAACATTAAGGCATAGAAACAAGAGACACCCATGGATAAGAACAGAAACCATTTCAGCAAACACATGGTGAACCGAGAAGAAACGGCTTCTGGTGCGCTGGTGTGCCCTTGCACCTGGAGACTGAGGACCAGTCCAGGTTGGGCCCTTGGTGATGTCACAGAGGGCCCCACCATGGCCAGAACCCATGTGGCCATTGTAATGACTTCAGGACAGAGGATAAGGAGGCTTGTGGGAATCAACTGGGAGTAGGGCTTAAAGGGAAATGGTGACATTTCCAGTGGGCAATCAAAAAAGAGGTAGGGAGTGATAGAATGCCATCTCAATGCCAGTGTACTCTTTTTGAACTTGACGCTCTACAGGGAAGGTGGGTCCGTGTTCTATTTTTATTTTTCCATTTGTTGAATCCAGACACTAGGTGAGCAGAACAGACCTGTGGGCATGTGCCCCTGTGGAGTAGACAGCCAAGTTGGAAAGAAGGATATTAAACCAGAGGCCACAAACTAGGAGCCACTGATGTGTTTTGTGCGGCCTACCCTGTTTCTAAAAATGACTGTGGTCAGTCCCTAAGTCATGTCTGACTCTTTGAGACCCCATGGACTGTAGCCCACCCGGCTCCTCTGTCCCTGGGATTTCCCAGGCCAGAATACTCGAGTGGGTTGCCATTTCCTTCTCCAGGCATAGAGGATGTTTTAGGGCAGTGAACTATTCTGGTCTGATGTTATAGTAAATGCATGATACTATATTTGTCAAAAGCCATAGAACATCACAAAACAAAAGTGAATCAATGTATGCATATTAAAAGAAAAACTTGTTGACATCAAGAATGGAATACAGATTTTGACGAAGCAATCTAATTATATTACAAATGTATGAAACCACCTCACTAAGATCCCCTGACTTAAGTAACTTTGGAAATGAACAGAATTTGCAAGACTAAAAGCAAAAGAAAAAGGCACTGTAATCTAGTTGATAGCGTCCTTTCTCATAGGGGTATAGGTTAACAATCCTGATAATGTTATACATGTATACTTGAATTGAACAAGTAAATAGATGGCACATGAGTATACATACATTTATTTCTTTGTTCTGTTAGCTGAAAGGGTCTAAAAGAAATGATACCCCCAAAATCTGAAAGAAACTATGATGTAAATCCATGAGTCTTTGATTAGAAGAGCTTGTTATGCACGTTCTGAACCAGGAAACGGAAATACTAGGTCCCCAGACTCACTCAGCCTCCAAGGATGGGGTTGCCTACCATTTCCATGTCTAGTCTTGACCTCGCCCCTCTGCGTTTCTCCTTCCTCCCCCAAATCCCTCAATATACTAAGAATAACTGTAGAAAGCTCTGACTTGAGAGTAATGTGCCAAACATATTTTATCAATTTATGGGTTCATCAATACTATCAGTGTAGTCTGCTTTTCATTTTCTAATTTTAAATTTTGTAATTATTATTTTTCTACATCACATGGCATGTAAGATCTTAGTTCCCTGACCAGGGATCGAACTTATACCCCCCACCCCCCACAGTAGAAGCACAGAGTCTTAACCACTAGGCCACCAGGGAAGTTCTACCATGGGGGTTTTAATGTTTCACAAGTATAGGCCTACTTAAGGAAATGGTGGTACATCCTACCATTGATTACAAGTGATAGTAGAGGATGATATTCTAGTTTACATATCAGTTTTAGCTCTTTTTTCTCCTTTGAGAGACAGATGATCAGTGCCAATGATAGTCAAAGCTGCAGTTAATCTGCATGGCCTAATCTCTCCATTATGTTATTTTAGTCATCTTCATTCTAGAATATTGCAATATATTAGTGTTTTTCAAACTGCATGTGCAAATGAATCACTTGGGGGTGCTGTTAAAGTGCAGACTGCTAACTGAATAGGTTTGGGTTGGAGTCTGAGATTCTGCATTTCTTCTAATAAGTTCCCAGGAAATGCTCACTCTACAGTCTATGGACCACAAAGCAGAACCATTCTGAATAATAATTAGATATTGATCTAAAACCTGATTGTAATCTATAGGTCATTAGGCTCTAAATTTTAAAGGAACGGTCTACAGTTAGGTTGCCACATGTTCTACTAGAAGTTAACTGTCAATTAGTCTGAAGGTTGCATGTATCTTTAAAAGGCTTCTTACTGATTTCAGAGGCTTGTGCTTTTCAGCCTCTGAACTAATTTAAAAAAAAAAATCACACCATCAGAAAATAGGAAATGTTGCCTGCCAACTAGGATAGGAAACTCTCAAGTTGGTATTGTATAGTTTGTTAACATCTGAATATATCAAATATGATCTCTCATCATTTCATTATTTCCAGCCTTTTAAGCACTGCAAGCTAGGTTTCAACAGTACATATACTGAGAACTTCCAGATGTTCAAGCTGGATTTAGAAAAGGCAGAGGAACCAGAAATCAAATTGCCAATGTCCGTTTGATCATAGAAAAAAGCTTCAGAATTCCAGAAAAACATCTACTTCTGCTTCACTGAGTATGCTAAAGCCTTTGACTATGTGTATCACAACAACTGTGGAAAATTCTTAAAGTGATAGGAATGCGAGACCAGCTTACCTGTCTCCCAAGAAACCTGTATGCAGGACAAGAAGTAACAGAACCAGACATGGAACAATGGACTGGTTCAAAATTGCGAAATGAGTGTGACAAAGCTGTATATTTCGTCACCTCTACTAGCTTTACTGGTAGTAACGCGTCCTAAGGCCCACTTAACTTCACACTTCAGGATATCCAGCTCTAGATGAGTGACCACACGATCGTGGTTATCTGAGTCATTAAGACCTTTCTCAGATGGTTCTTCTGTGTGTGTGTGTTTTTTTCCCTACTAAATCCAATTTATCCTTGATTCATGGACCTAACATTCCAGGTTCCTATGCAATGTTGTTCTTTACAGCATTAGACTTTATTTTCACCACCAGACACATCCACAACTGAGCATCATTCCGCTTTGGCCCAGCCACTTCGTTCTGTCTGGAGCTATTAGTAATTGCCCTTAACTCTTCCCCAGTAGCATACTGGACGCCTTCTGACCTAGGGGGCTCATCTTCCAGTGTCATATCTTTTTGCCTTTTCATACTGTTCATGGAGTTCTCCAAGCAAGAATACTGGAGTGAGTTTCCATTTCCTCCTCCAGTGGACCATGTTTTCTCAGAACTCTTCACTATGACCCTTCCACCTTGGGTGGCCCTGAATGGCATGGCTCATAGCTTCATTGAGTTATGCAAGCCCCTTTGCCATGACAAGGCTGTGGTCCATGAAGGGGGAGGATTCCTATTGCTAAGTCAGCATGGGGCGTGTTACCTCGAGCTTGAATCAATTTATTAACACTGAAGAGAAAAAACATGCAAGCAACTATGATCTGCATTTATACTAGATCATTATTTAAACAAATGAGAACCTTGATTACCAAAGCATTTGAAAATGACAACCTATCATACTAATATCATTCTATATCATAATTCAAATTCATTTAAAAATGTATCTGCATTCTTAAAACAGAAGAAATAAACTCAAGCCATATTTTTCAGAATGAAAGGTTAGATGAGAACATATCATCACCTATTTACCCTTTTACTTGCTGCCTTGCTTTAATTATAAAAACAATAGTAACTGTAAGTGAAACAAGGGAGTGAGAGCAAGGTGTCATGAAAACAAAATTAAACCTGCTTTCTGGGAAGGGAAGTCAGAACCATTTACAAGAAATGAATGAAATTAGCCATCTGTATTTACTGTTTTTAAATGGTGCTTTTAAATGAAACTTCATATAGCTACTTCTGCCTAATTCCTATCTTTGAAGTTTTGTGACACTCCTCCACTTTTGGAGATTGATGAGGAAAACAGTAAGGGAAAATAATTTCAAAGCCTTGCCAGTTCGGAGGCAGATAAGATCCCTAGTGAATGTCCCTTTTAGCAGAGCACATTAATGAATCTTGGAATTCAAAAATATATCCACTAATCAATAAACTATACACTGTTCTGCATAATAAGGTAAAGGGAATTGGGTTAGTTTTCTTAGATGGAGGACCATGGGGATGTGAAGAGAGTGAGGGAGTTGTCAAGAAGATAGAAGGACAGAGCCTGAGGACAAAATGTACAAGGTGAGATATACAACTGGCTGACTGGCATGAGGACTCATATGCAAATTTAAGTTATTAGCACTGCTACAAAGAAGACTTCCTGTTCATTAAGTGAGCCCAATATCAATCACAGGTGACATACGAGGAAGACAAAATTCAGAGCAAGCAGGAAAATCATGGCAGGAGTAACCATGAGAACATATGACTGAGAAATTCTCAGGAATTTTGCAAAGGATACTTTTCTTCACAGGATATGAAAGTTTATTCATTAGTCAAGGAGCAATGTTTCTCCAAGTCACAAAATGACAATGGCAGCTAATAATATCCCAAACTCAGTTTTGGTATTTTGATTTAGTTACAAGAGAACAGAACTAGTTAAATACATCTAAAGCTGTAGCCTGATAGTTTGACCCCTATAAACCCACAGATAAATATGTGTATATAGATACATGTAAACAAAATCTCGCTGATAAGATTTATTTTTAATTTTCTTTGTTCACTCAATAATCTGTCAGGAGCATTTTATCATTCCAAACATAGCTCTAAATTATCATTATTAATAGCTGCATATGTTCTATTATCAAGTTATAGAAAGTATTATAGCAATCTACATTCGTTGTCCTTTTAATCCAGTCACTCAAAAACATTTGTCCAATGCCCGTATTGTACCAGACAATGTTACATCTTTGGGAGACACATTATCTCAGGAAGTTTACAAACCAGAGCAATAAATTTCAAGGGTAGGATCATAAGTAAATCAATTCCTACTCTCATTCCTGTCAGAGCCACTGTCTTTCTTTTATGCTTGTTTTATCTTTGATTAACCTCAATGTTACCATAAAAGTTAAAGAAAATTCATTAACTTTTAAAACTCAAACCTATATATTGCGAAACACTGATCTAATGGAAAAGAGAAAATAGTTATCAGAAAGTGCTTATACAGAAACTCATACTTCAAGAAAGTCTTAATGACTTCAAAGTTTGCCCATCTCCCTGTCTGGCTATAACTCCATGGGATGTCTCAGTTATTATACAAGGAAGAAGATACAATGTGGGGAAATGTTTCCTTGCTAATAAATAGAAATGATCATATTTAGGGGAAACAATGGCAGGAAATGGCTTCAAAGTGATTAGATCTTACATTAAAATAGAAGTCTTTATAATAAACACTGAAAGCTTAATAGCACCCACAAACTAATGGATCTTCAGCTACAATGACCAAAATCTGCAGCACACTTAGGCCTATGTTTGGTAATTACACAGCTGCTAAATGGCTGTAAGCAAGGGTACTGTTGATGCCTCTTATCGTAAAGAATAGGATATTCTCTATAAAATTGGTAATAAAATGAACAGTTTATGAAAAACCTTACAGATAATACAAAATGAGGGGAGGTGTTTATCTGATTCTCAACCAAGTTATTTAGATTAGGATCAGTATTTCTAAGGGCCTCAAATGTTTCTGACATTCAAAGTCATGCTATAGTACACTTGAGGAAGACTTTCAAACTTCAAATATTTACAAAGTATTTACCACACAAAATAAAACTTAATCCCTGCCTTCAAACTAATCAAGGAAACCAGGCAAAGTTAGGATAGAACTTCAAACAATACAGTATAATACATAAGTAAATTCAAAATTATATGCTACAGGTTATAAATAGCTGTTCAGAGATATTGAAAAAAAAGCTCAGAAGTCAGGAATGATTTAAGGAATAGGCAATGGTTCCTGAAGCATGAGTAGCATTCAGATAGGCAGAAAGTTGGCTCAAATCACCAAGACCACTGAAAAAAAACAAAAAGGATCTAAAATTACTATTGATTTTCCTGTGAAAATAGGAGATGTTTAACCATGATTGTGATCCAGAAAATGTCTCTGGTCGATTGCATTCTATTGTTCATTTGCTTCTTTTCTTGTCCCTGTATTCTGCAAACCTGCTGTCTCCTGGAACTGCCTCCACTTTCTTTCACTATGCTTATATTTTAGCTCAATTCTCATTTTATAGAAAGAATAGCCTCAAGTACATATTCAGATTAATACAATACTTATTGAGCTCCTATTGCATGCCCAGAATCATATCAGGTGGGAAGAAATAAACATGCAATCTATGCCATCAAGGACTTTACAATTTTATTGACGGGAAAAACACTAATGGAGATGAAGCAATGGTATATCACATTTGAAATCAAAGATCATAAAACATAGCACATATACCTCTCAAGGTACATGGAAAACTTTCCTATGAGTTTGTGGGGAAAGGGAGAGTTTTAAGATAATCAATTTCAGACTTTCAACTTCCATATGAATACTTTGCAAATAGTTATCTGCCTGAGATGGCACCTGCAACCTGCACATTCTTTTTCCAGCTCCCCACTTACAAAACCCTTCTCTCATTCAGAAAAAATAAAGGATAGCTCTCAGTCATCACTAATTTTACTATAGTATATTGCCACAGGATGAAAAAGCTGTGGTGTGCCAAACAAAGGGACAGGGTGAAATTATGTTAATGAAGATGATAAAATGCATGACTAATGGCTGAGTAATATCCCAAGTTAGGTAATTTGTAATTCCTTGTTTTTAACAAAATTGAAGGAGAATCTAATTGAACTGTCAGCTGGTGGATCATTAAAAATAAGTTTTGATGATAAGTTAGTATGTGATTTTTGACATATAATTAAAAAGGAATTCAAAGGATTAAGAGACACTTCTGCAACAAAATTATTTCCATTCACATCTAATTGTGTATGAGAACAAATTCATCTATATTTACATACTTCAAAAATTTTTTAAACTTAGAAAAAAATAATAAAACTCATCTACAAATTGAAAAAAGCTAATTGAAAAGCAGCTATCATTTCATTAAGAAATGCATTTCAAATAGCATTTTATCTTTTAATTATTCATCAAAACATTGATATACCTAAGTTGTTTTGATCAAATGTGCTCTAAAAATGTGTAAAGATAGCTCATTCCAGTACAAAAACTTCAAAAGAACTTTATAGAGGAAAAAATTAAATTCATATACATATTTTACCACAGTATTATAATAGATGATCAGCAACCTAATCAAAAAATGGGCAGATGACCTAAGTAGACATTTCTTCAAAGAAATACAGATGGTCAGCAGGAACATGAAAAGATGTTCAATATCACTAATTATTAGAGAAATGCAAATCAATATGACAATTAGGTATCACCTCACAATGGTCAGAAAGGCAATCATCAAAAAATCTACAAACAGTAAATGCTGGAGAGGATGTGGAGAAAAGGGAACCCTCTTACACTGTTGGTAGGAATGAAAATTGGTACAGCTATGATGGAAAACATGGAGGTTTCTCAAAAAACCTAGAAACAGAGCTACCATATGATCCAGCAATCCCACTACTGGGCATATATCCAGAGAAAATCTAATTCAAAAAGATACATGTACCTAATGTTTACTGCAGTACTATTTACAATAGCCAGGTAATGGAAGCAACCTAAATAACAACTGACAAATGAATGGATAAACAAGGTGTGGTACATATATACAATGGAATATTACTCAGCCATAAAAAGAATGAAATAATGCTATTTGCAGTGACATGGATGGACCCAAAATTTTCATACTGAGTGTAGTATGTCAAACAGAGGAAGACAAATACAATATTGCTTATATGTGGAATCTTAAGAAAATGATATTACAAATGAACCTATTTAAAAAACAGAAATAGAGTCACAGACATAGACAAACTTATGGCCACCAAGGGGGAAATGAGGAATAGGAAGGATAAAATAGAAATATAAAATTAACCGATGCAAACTACTATACATAAAATAGATAAGCAATAAGTATACAGTCAGCGAAAACAAGACTTGGAGCTGACTATGGCGCAGACCATCAGCTTCTCATAGCAAAATTTAGGTCTAAGCTAATGAAAGTGGAAAACCACTAGGCAAGCCAGGTACAACTTAAATCAAATCCCCTATGAATATGCAGTGGAGGTAACAAACAGATTCAAGGGATTAGAACTTGTAAACAGTGTGCCTGAAGAACTATGGACACAGGTCCATAATACTGTACAGGAGCCAGTGAACAAAACCATCCCAAATAAAAAGAAAAGCAAGAAAGCAAAGTGGTTGTCTGAGGAGGCCTTACAAATAGCTAAAGAAAGAAGAGAAATTAAAAGCAAGAGAGAAAGGGAAAGGTATATCCAACTAAACACAGATTTCCAAAGAACAGCCTGGAGAGACAAGAAGGCCTTCTTCAATGAACAATGTATAAAACTAGAAAAAAAAAAAAAAACAACAGAAGGGGAAAGACTAGAGAGCTCTTCAAGAAAACTGGAGATATCAAGGAACATTTCATCCAAAGATGGGCACAATAAAGGACATAAATAGAAGAGACCTAGTAGACTCTGAAGAGACAAGAAGGCCTGGAAAGAATACACAGAAGAACCGTATAAAAGAGATCCAGATGAACCAGGTAATAATGATGGTGTGGTCAGCCACCCAGAGCCAGATACTCGGGAGAGTCAAGTGAGCCTTAGGAAACACTGCTGTCAGTAAAGCTAGTGAATGTGATGGAATTCCAATGGAGCTATTCAAAAACCAAAAGGATGATGCCATCAAGATGTTGAGTTCATTATGTCAGCAAATCTGGAAGACAGAGCAATGACCACAGGACTGGAAAAAGGTCAATCCTCATCCCAATTCCCAAGAAGCGTAGTACCAAAGAATGTTCTAACCATCGGACAGTTGCACTCATCTCACATGCTAGTAAGGTCATGCTTAAAATCTTGCATGCTGGGCTTCAACATTATCCGAACCAAGAACTTCCAGATGTCCAAGCTGGATTTAGAAAAGAAAGAGGAACCAGAGATCAAATTACCAACTTTCACTGGATCACAGAGAAACCTAGGAAACTCAAAAAAAGCATCTACCTCTGTTTCATGGACTATGCCAAAGCCTTTGACTCTGTGGATCATAATAAACTGAGGAAAGCACTCAAAGAGATGGGAAAAACCAAACCATCTTACCTGTCTCCTGAGAAACCTGCATGTGGGTCAAGAAGCAACAGTAAGACTCCTGTTGGAAAAACTGATTGGTTCAAGACTGATAGGAGTACGACATGGTTATCTGCTGTCACCCTGTTTGTTTAATCTATATGCTGAGCACACCATGAGAAATACCGGGTTGGATGAGTTACAAGCTGGAATCAAGATAGGTGGGAGAAACATCAACAACCTCAGATATGTGGATGATACCACTCTAGTGGCAGAAATCGAAGAGGAACTAAAGAGCCTTTGAGGAGAGTGAAGGAGAGTGAAAGAGCTGGCTTAAAACTAAATATTAAAAAAACTAAGATCATGGCATTCACTCCCATTACTTCATGGCAAATAGAAGGGGAAAAGGTGGAAGTAGTGACAGATTTCCTCTTCTTGGGCTCTAAAATCACTGTGGACAGTGAGTGCAGCCATGAAATCAGAAAACATCTGCTTGTCGGCAGGAAAGCTATGACAAACTTCGACAGTGTGTTGAAAAGCAGAGACATTACTTTGCCAACAAAAGTCCATACAGTCAAGGTTATGGTCTTCCCAGCAGTCATGTACAGTTGTGAGAGCTGGAACGTAAAGAAGGTGGAGTGCTTCTTGAAGAATTGATGCCTGAAAACTATGGTGTTGCAGAAGACTCCTGAGAGTCCCTTGGACAGCAAGGAGATTGAACCAGTTAATCTTAAGGGAAATCAACTCTGAATATTCATTGGAAGGACTGATACTGAGGCTGAAACCCCAGTATTTTGCTCACCTGCTGCGAACAGCTGACTCTTTGGAAAAGTCCCCTATGCTGGGAAGGATTGAGGTCAGAAGGAGAAGAGGGCATCAGAGGATGAGATGGCTGGATGGCATCACTGATGCAATGGACATGAACTTGGGCAAATTTTGGGAGATGGTGAGGGACAGAGAAGCCTGGCATGCTATAGTCCATGGGGACCCAAAGAGTTGGAAATGACTGGGTGACTGAACAATGAAGAACAACAAGGATTTACTGTATAGCACAGGAAACTGCATCCAATATCTTCAAATATACACACATGCACTCACATACACACACACACACATCAGTTCAGTTCAGTTCAGTCACTCAGTCATGTCTGACTCTTTGCGACCCCATGAATCGCAGCACGCCAGGCCTCCCTGTCCATCACCAACTCCTGGAGTTTACTCAAACTCATGTCCATCGAGTCGGTGATGCCATCCAGCCATCTCATCCTCTGTCGTCCCCTTCTCCTCCTGCCCCCAATCCCTCCCAGCATCAGAGTCTTTTCCAATGAGTCAACTCTTCGCATGAGGTGGCCAAAGTACTGAAGTTTCAGCCTCAGCATCAGTCCTTCCAATAAACACCCAGGATTGGTCTCCTTTAGGATGGACTGGTTGAATCTCCTTGCAGGCCAAGGGACTCTCAAGAGTCTTCCCCACTTTCACGTACACCCGAAACACAATACTGTAATCAACTATACTTCAATTTTTAAGAAAAAAATTTTAAAGGAAATTAAGGTAGTACCTCCAAATAGGACAACAGTATGTATTCATGAATCAGGCCACAAACAACATATACAGCATGACGCTACTTTTGTAAAATGTGCTCAGGTGTATATATGCACAGGCATATGCATAAAAAATAATCTGGAAAGATAATCACCAAAACATTAATCTTGGTTAGTTCTGTGTTAATTTGTATTTTGATTCTTTTTTTAAATTGCATTATTTACATTTATTTCCAATGAGCATGAATAATTTGTATATTTTAACAATTATTTTATAAGTATATACTTGAAACATCTATCAAAATAAGTTCATATATACAAAGATAGTATCCCAAGAGATGTTACAAAATCTAAACAGCATTAATCTCTAGATTGTGAGATTATGGATCACTTTTTACATTCTTCTTGCCATTTATCTGTATTTTTTAAAATTACTATGTGTTATTCAGGTATTAAAATAATAAAAATTATTAAAATGTTAATTTACTCTGGGAACTCTGACAATAATATTTCAGATTCTTAATTCTATTAAAACAGATTTAGAAGCTCCCTCTCCAATATTTGGGGCTTCCCTAGTACCTCAGTTAGTAAAGAATCTGCTTGCAATGCAGGAGATCCCAGTTCAATTCCTGGGTTGGGAAGATCTGCTAGAAAAGGGATAGGGCACCAACTCCAGCATTCTTGGGCTTCTCTGGTGGCTCAGCTGGTAGAGAAATATGCCTGCAATGCAGGAGACCCGAGTTTGATCCCTGGGTTGGGAAGATCCCCTGGAGAAGAAAACGGCTACCCACGCCAGTATTCTGGCCTGGAGAATTCCATGGACTGTATAGTCCATGGGGTCACAAAGAGTCGGACACAACTGAGTGACTTTCACTTTCCAATATTTTGTTGTGGTGGTGATGGTGGTGGCTTAGGGTTTATTTCTATTTAAAAAAAAAAGAGAGAAAGTTGTATCTTGCATCAGATTTTTAAAATGTTTAAGTGAGATATTTTTCACAACCAGCTCAGGTATAAGGCTACTTTGCTGTCCTAATTGTGCAGTACACAAATTCAGTTCCCTACTCCTAGAGATGAAACGCTGCTGCAGACAAGAACAAAAGCCTATGAATACCAAGGTAAAGGAAAGAATTGCTTCCTTCTTTGGGAAAGGTATGAAGACGTGGGGCAATGTATTTACAAACACTTTTTTCATTTAAAGCCTAGGACAAGACTTGAGTTAGAAGGGAAAGGATCATATAAGCTATTCTCATCTGAATTTCGTCATGTGGAGGAAACGATGAACAAATATAA
The DNA here is from genome assembly GCF_023091745.1 of Budorcas taxicolor. Taxonomy (NCBI): domain Eukaryota; kingdom Metazoa; phylum Chordata; class Mammalia; order Artiodactyla; family Bovidae; genus Budorcas; species Budorcas taxicolor. The sequence goes on from NC_068935.1 coordinate 37,439,609, forward strand.
TAATATACTTTGGAAAACAAATGAGAGGTCAACAAAGAGTAAAGTTGTTTAACATGACTTTCTGAGTCTAAGGGACTTCCCTGGTAGCCCAGGTGGCTAAGACTCTGTGTTCCCAATGCAGGGGGACCAGGTTCCATCCCTGGTCAGGGAACAATCCCTTCCAGAACATGCTACATGGAAGGACAGGAAAGCCTGGTGTGCTGCAGTCCATGGGGTTGCAAAGAGTTGGACACGACTGGATGACTGAACAACTGGGTCTAAACGCAGCTATTATATCTTATTAGGTCTATAACCTTGGTAATTTATTTAACTTCTGTGCCTCAGACAAATGGAAACAATAGTAGCAGCTACTTCTTAAGAGAATTAGACTCAGTAACCTCTCAATAACTGTAAGCTAACAATAATGAGCTTTGTAAAGAGAAGAAATATAGTATCATATATATGAGGCCAAATTTGAGTTTAATTATCTGTGTGACCCAGGTCAAATTAATTAGACTCATTATGCTTCAAATTCTCATCAGTAAAATGGGACAAATAAAATATTCCCTTATGGAGTTATTATAAAAATTAAATGAAATAATCTAAAGAAGGAGTCTGTTACATCATAGACATAAATAAAACTGCAGGCCCAGATTCACTCTAGTATTCATTATCTGGCTTCATGCCTCAGAGCCTGTTCACTGAAATCACCTGCCCTCTGGCTTTCAGTGAGGTTCAGACAATGGGAAGTATCAGCAGAAGACCAGAAGGAAAGAGGAGAGTGATGTCAGCATACTCATTCCCTTGGTTCTCTTCTTATGAGGTTTTACTCTGGATAGCTGCATCTCTCGCAAAAGAAAGTCACTGGCCTTAAAGCCATTTTTCCATGAACCCTCTCCATCTGGGTTCCAGTAACCACTCTCTCTTGTCTCTCAGGACTAGGGGTGGTGACAATGTCAACTTTCCCTGGTTTGGGCACTATCTCTTCTGGTTCCATACACCCTGTCCACAGCTTTGTGAACAGTTTAGTTGCTCAGTCATGTTCAGCTCTTTGCGACCCCACGGACTGCAACATGCCAGACTTCCCTGTCCATAACCAACTCCCAGAGCTTGCTCAAACTCATGTCCATCGAGTCAGTGATGTCATCCAACCATCTCATCCTTTGTTGTCCCCTTCTCCTACTGCCTTCAAGTTTTCCCAGCATCAGGATATTTTCAAATGAGTCAGTTCATCACATTAGGTGGCCAAAATATTGGAGTTTTAGCTTATGCATCAGTCCTTCCAATGAACACTTAGGACTGATTTCCTTTAGGATTGACTGATTTGATCTCCTTGCAGTCCAAGGGACTCTCAAAAGTTCTCCAACACCACAGTTCAAAAGCATCAGTGCTTTTGCACTCAGTTTTCCTTATGGTCTAACGCTCACATCCATACATGACTACTGGAAAAACCATTGCCTTGACTAGATGGACCTTTGCAGCAAAATAATGTCTCTGCTTTTTAATATACTGTCAAGGTTGATCACAGCTTTCCTTCCAAGGAGTAAGCGTCTTTTAATTTCATGGCTGCAATCACCATCTGCAGTGATTTTGGAGCCCTCAAAAATAAAGTCTCTCACTATTTCCATTGTTTCCCTATCTATTTGCCATGAAGTGATGGGACCAGTTGCCATGATCTTTGTTGAGTTTTAAGCCAGTATTTTCACTCTCCTCTTTCACTTTCATCAAGAGGCTCTTCAGTCCCTCTTCACTTTCTGCATGAGGGTTGTGTCATCTGCATATCTGAGGTTATTGATATTTCTCCCAGCAATCTTGATTCCAGCTTGTGCTTCATCAAGCCAGGCATTTCACATGATATACTCTGCACAGAAGTTAAATAAGCAGTGTGACAATATACAGCCTTGACGTACTCCTTTCCCAGTTTGGAACCAGTCAGTTGTTCCATGTCCGGTTCTAACTGTTGCTTCTGAATCTGCATACAGATTTCTCAGGAGGCAGGTAAGATGGCCTGGTATTCCCATCTCTTTAAGAATTTTCCACAGTTTGTTGTGATCCACACAGTCAAAGACTTTGGTGTAGTCAATAAAGCAGAAGTAGATGTTTTTCTGGAACTCTCTTGCTTTTCTGATGATCCAATGAACGTTGGCAATTTGTAAACAGCCCCTTTTCAAATAAACCCACCTCAAATTATTATAATATGAATATTCCATTTATTTACTGTTGATATCCTGACAGATTCAGAGAGTATGCTGTGACAGAGAATAAATCCTTATCATTGTATTATTCAAAAAATGTGAAGATTTTGTCTTAATAATGAGATATAGGTTTTTAAATGCTGGACTGGATAAAGCACAAACTGGAATCAAGATAACTGGGAGGAATATCAATAACTTCAGAAACGCAGATGACACCTCCCTTATGGCATAAAGCAAAGAAGAGCTGAAGAGCCTCTTGCTGAAAGTGAAAGAGGAGAGTGAAAAAGCTAGCTTAAAATTCAACATTCAGAAAACTAATATCATGGCATCTGGTCCAATCACTTCATGGCAAATAGATGGGAAAACAGTAACAGAGTTTATTTTTGGGGGTTCTGCAAAAAATGCAGATGGTAACTGCAGTCATGAAATTAAAAGACGCTTGCTCCTTGGAAGAAAAGTTATGACCAACCTAGACAGCATATTAAAAAGCAGAGACATTACTTTGCCAACTAAGGTCCATCTAGTCAAAGCTATGGTTTTTCCAGTAGTCATGTATGGATGTGAGAGTTGGACTATAAAGAAACCTGAGTGCTGAAGAATTGATGCTTTTGAACTGTGGTGTTGGAGAAGACCCTTGAGAGGAGAGTCCCTTGGACAGCAAAGAGATCCAACCAGTTCATCCTAAAGGAAATCAACCCTGAATATTTATTGGAAGGACTGATGCATAAGCTGAAACTCCAATACTTTGGCCACCTGATGCAAAAAACTGACTCATTTGAAAAGATCCTGATGCTGGGAAAGATTGAAGGTGGGAGGAGAAGGGGATGACAGAGGATGAGATGGTTGGATGGCATGACCGACTCAATGGACATAAGTCTGAGTAAGCTCCGGGAGTTGGTGAAGGACAGGGAGACCTCACATGCTGCAGTCCATAGGATCGCAGCGTCAAACACAACTGAGTGACTGAGCTGAACTGATTGGCTTTTAAGAAGGCTTGAAAATCACTTTGTCAGTGCTCTTCCTTGATAAGGGGCTTCCCTGGTAGCTCAAATGGTAAAGAATCTGCCTGTAATGCAAGAGACCTGAGTTCAATTCCTGGGTTGGAAAGATCCCCTGGAGAAGGGAATGGCAACCAAACCCACTTCAGTATTCTTGCCTGGAGAATTCCACGGACAGAGGAGCCTGGCAGGCTACAGTCCATTGGGTTGCAAGGAGTCGTACACAACTGAGTGACTGCCTTTATAAGAAAAACAAGCAAGAGATGCACATGGATACCAAAAGAGAATCAGTTTAAGGGACAAAGATGGAGGGTGGGGATAACTTGAAGCCTCTAGGTCAATTATCCCATGGGCTGGAGGATTTCATGGGACCTCTTGCTGAAAATACCTACCACGGTAAAACATATTCACTACATGGAAGATTACTTCTAATACTCGGACCATATCTCATCAGAAATATCTGAGGACTCCAGCTTTATTAGTAAGCAGAGACATTTTAAGCTGCTTCATTGTATAAAAATAAAGAAGGGCAGTTGATTTTTTATGTCGTGGTTTCCTGCAATTCTATTCCCACTCCCAGGGAACTCTTTTGTTATTGTCACCCTTGTTGAAACAACACTAGAGAACAATGTTAAAGTGGCTTCCATGGCAAGGGACCCAAAAGGTTAGATATGCTCAGTGATACTTTCAAGATAAGCCTCTCAACCTTTGTCCTTGCCGTGGTACCCAGAGAAGAGTGTGCTTCAGACCTTTGTTTTTAGTATGCTACTGAGTTAGTCAGTGCCTTAATAATTAGCAAACTCTAGTGTGCCAAATTATCTTTATATAAATAGGTTGTGTGGATTACACTTGCCTTGTGGATGTGGAACATGAGCTCCTCAAAGACATATACATTTGTCTCTTATTCCAAGTAGCACTGCTAGGATTTAATAATTGCAATATTACGTGCAGGGGTGTAACCTTAATGCTGCATAAAAAGCCTCAAATCCTCTAAGGTTCCCAACCGAGGTAACTGTAACTGGCAACTTGCTTTTGTGCATAGGGAACAATTTGGTGATTTTCACTGATTGATGCATTTCCAGACTTCACTAAAAGCCAGGAACTCATGTAAGGAGATGTCTGAATGAGGAAAATCTGACAGAAGAGTGTGCATGCCAGGAAAAATGAATGACTACAAAGTATGCATGGGGAGCATCTGAAAAGGCAATATTAAATGGAAGTAAAAAATGAAGTCCTTTGACTTTCGTGCACATTAAATGAATATTAATTTGGTATACTTTTGGCAAATTGCCTCTTATAACAACTGCCATCTGGAATCATAAATGCAATCCTAAGCCTAAAGAAAGAATAACAAAGAAGAGCACACTGCATGATTCAAAGCACAGAACCTACAGCTAATAGCATTCCCTTTTATGTATGACTTATAAGCAAGTACCATAATAAAAATCATAAAATTAAGGTACAGTTAAATGTACTTTTACAGAAAATATGTTATTTCTGGATACCTTTTTATCTTCCAAGATAACTACAAACCTCCAAAATCAATAAGACAAATGCAAAATCTGTCTATCACTTCAACTTTCAATTCTGAGATATTTAAATACCACTTTTACCTTCTATTTTCAGACAAAATTTTAGTGGATTTTTTTGGAGGGGTGTGACTCCAGATGTTTTTACAAATATTTGTTGGATTTTGTAATCCAAATGCTTCACTGTGTCCCAAATCATACTATACCTGGAAATTGAACTATTCATGCTGCAAATTGAATTCCTCAAAGTGAATCCTTTATAAATAACGCACATTAACATAAAAAACTATCTAAATTAAATGAGGTCATTTCTATTTCTCAAAGGAAACTTGATTTGCAACTCCATCAATTCCAATAAGATCAGAATAAGCAAATGGCAAGATGAACCTCAATCATATGAAAATTAAAATCTAGCTCTTTCTTAAAGGGGAACCGTACTGCACACAACAGTGTACTAAATTTCAGAGGTTTAACAGGCTTTAGAAATCATACATATGAATACTTTCCCATGTTACACATCAAAGGACTGAGAAAAAAAATACATGAAGAGAAGTGCATATGTATAATACCTATCCAACCCTCACAAAAAAAAGAAAAAAAGAAAAAAACAGAGAGTAACAATACTAATGTTAAAAAAAAAATCCAGTAAAGTATACTACCTCATGTGAGAAATGGAATGAGAAGCAATGAGATACAGAATCTAGTAGATAAAGCAAATTTGCAACAAAGAAATCCCATGTTCGTGATCACATCCATGCATACACAGCAACATCAGTACCCTACCCAGTGGTGTTGGCCCTTGAGCACGCAAAGTGCAGTGAAATAAATGTACAATGAGATGGTTATGGTAACATGGAAAACTGAGTGAACATGGACACCCCACCTCAGCTAAAAATACATGTAACTATTGGGTAAAATAAATGTTTTAAAAAATTAAATGCTCAAGTATGAAAAAAGAAAGTAAAAATCCTAGTTGTAAAAAAAAGTATGTACAACTTCAAAAGAACAAGAGCAATTAATCCTTGAGCAGAAGTTTAGGAAGCCCAGGGTGTTAGTTGACTATAGGTCCTAGATTTTAGGGCTGTAACGCCTATTGAGGGCCATGAAGACAGAAACACTGTAGCAATGTCCTTTGCGTCAAAGATGGACTAGAAAGCCTCCACCCATCAGCAATGGGGAGAAAATTCAAATTTTGATTAACCATGGTTCAGAGTGGGGCAAAGGTCTCTCATACAAAATCAAAGTTGCCACACATGTGCCATGCAAGTATCAGATCTGAATTTAAAATACACACATAGTAGGGGAATCCTTGAAGAATGAAATTAACATGATGAAGTTTTTAAAACAGAGAAACTCCTGGGCTCTGGACAGAAGCATGTATAAAATTACTTTTGATATAACACTTCTACAATCAGGGACACATGGAAACTCAATGTTCCCATCTCCTACTCCTCCAAGTAAAGTAAAGATAAGCTTCTAATAAAAGAATTAAAACCACATGAAGAAACAATCTATTAGGAGAAGTACATCAGTCAAAACACACAGAAAGATTAGTAACTCTAAGAACTTGAAACAGAGCAATCTGAGATAAACCATAAAATAAATATATTTAAAATGATTGAAGAAATAAATGAGGGAATAAAAACCACAAGCAGTCAATAGGACATCAGCAAAAGAACTTTTCATTTAAAAAAAACAACCAAATAGAATTCTTCACATTAAAAATAAACAAAAAAAGTTGCCCTAAAAACTCCAGGAGCAAGTCAAACACCAAATGAGAAAGACTTAGGTGAAGAAAAATTTGTAGTATGAAAGTTAGATCTGAAAAAATTATCCAAAATACAACACACGGAAATGGAAAAATAGAAATTTTGAAAGAGAGTTTGAGAGATGAAAAGGACAGGGAGGGATTGGGGGCAGGAGGAGAAGGGGATGACAGAGGATGAGATGGTTGGATGGCATCACTAACTCGATGGACATGAGTTTGAGTAAACTCCGGGAGTTGGTGATGGACAGGAAGGCCTAGGATGCTGCAGTCCATGGGGTCACGAAGAGTCAGACACAATGAGCAACTGAACTGAATATGAATCATAGAAACAAATATTAGAAACACTGTCAGGCAATATTTGAACAGATATTGGTGGTAAATTTTCCAAAATCAAATTGAAAGGTACAAAGAGAATTTTAAAAAAAAATACACACCTAGACATTGAAAGTATTTACAGACAAGGAAATATTAATTTTGTTACCCATAGACACTCCCTGGACAATACTAAATAACACAATTCAGGAAGAAAGGAAATGTGGCCCAAAGGGAAGGATTAAAATACAAAAAACAGTAATAAAAAAAGAGATGAAAAATAAGATTAAATGTAAATAAAATTAGCTACAAGCAACATACATAATAAGAATCAACTATACAGTATACTAACACATATATATGGAATTTAGAAAGATGGTAATGATGGCCCTGTATGTGAGACAGCAAAAGAGACACAGACGTGTAGAGCAGACTTTTGGACTCTGAGGGAGAGGGAGAGGGTGGGATGATTTGGGAGAATAGCATTGAAACATGTATACTAGCATGTAAGAAATGAATCACCAGTCTATGTTCGATGCAGGATACAGGATGCTTGGGGCTGGTGCACTGGGATGATCCAGAGAGATGATATGGGGTGGGAGGTGGGAGGGGGGTTCATGTTTGGGAACTCACGTACACCCATGGTGGATTCATGTCAATGTATGGCAAAACCAATACAGTATTGTAAAGTAAAATAAAGTAAATATTAAAATTAAAATAAAATAAAATAAAATAATAATAATAAATGTCAGGGTATGTGAAATAGAAAGCCAGTGGGAATTTGCTATATGACACAGGGAGCTCAAACCTGGTACTCAATGACAACCTAGAGAGGTGGGATTGGGTGGGAAGGAGGTTCAGATGGGAGGAGACATATGTATACCTATGACTGATTCATGCTGATGTATGGCAGAGACTAACACAATATTGTAAAGCAATTATTATCTAATTAATAAATTTTTTTAAATCAGGGTATAATGTCATATAATAAGTAACTTCATGCAAAAATTCAAATTTTTCATGTCCACATGGATGGAGTATACATAGAAGTTATACCAATTATCCCAGGGACCTAGGAAAGGTTGAGTAGCACTCTGCCTTAAAATAATATTTTGCAATTAACTGAATAGATGGCATTTTATAGACTGAGTCCTAATGGTCCAATTCTGATGTACTGCCTCTTTTCTGACACTAGTCTTAACCAGCTGAGTTCTTATTGAAATGATGAATTCTTCTGGTTCCCACAGTGATTGTGACTGAATGTATGTCAAGTATATAATTGTTTCAGGGGCCAGTACATAACCTCTTTTAATGTCTAAAAGCTTACGGCTTTAGTACCTTCAATAAATATAGGGATTTTTGTTATATTGATTTTTTTTCCATTCGATTTGGATATCAAATGATTTAGTGAAGCTACTGTAAAGGTTAAAAATAATTGCAGGTAATAATTTCCCCAATGATGTTTCCACTACCAAAAAAGTGATATACACATATGCAGACACCAAAATTTTCAAAACTGGGTAATCATAAAACTTATTATGTGAAATATTGCAAGTTGTATTTCATTTGGAATTCCAAGAGACCTAGGAAGGGATTGGTGGTAAGGCCAGGACCTGGATATGAGTTAGTGTGGACAGGGGATATCAACCTCTGAGTGTAATTGTGCTCTTAAAGGAAAATTTCAAAATTCTGCCCTTTTTTGTCAATTTTTATTGGGATATAGTTGCTTTACAATGTTAGTTTCTATCGTGCAGCAAAGTGAATCAGTTATATGTAAAAAATCTCCTTTTTATTAACTACTTTACAGTCTTAACCAATTCCAACTTGCTTTCCAGAGACATATTCCTTAGAAAAGAAAAATTATCTCTTGAATCTTTGTTCTCAAGGGGACTTGAATAACAACTTCATACATAAAATTCAAAAAAAATAAAAATAAAAGAAAGTGAAATTAATATATCAAATAGCTATTACATATGCAGTGTGAGGGGCTTCCCTAGTAGCTCAGCTGGTAAAGAATTCGCCTACAATGCAGGAGACACTGGTTCGATTCCTGGGTAGGGAAGATCCCATGGAGAAGGGATAGGCTACCGACTCCAGTATTCTTGGGCTTCCCTGGTGGCTCAGATAGTAAAGAATCAGCCTGCAATGTGGGAGATCTGGGTTGGGAAGATCCCCTGGAGGAGGGCACCACAACCTACTCCAGTGTTCTTGCCCAGAGAATCCCATGGACAGAGGAGCCTGTCGGGCTACAGTCCATGGGGCCACAAAGAGTCAGACACAACTGTGCGACTAAGCACCACATAGCCCATACAATGTGAGGAGCTGATTGGAGTTAAACTGCTATAAACTCCTTGAAATGTTGGGGAGGAAAGTAAATATGTTTCTAGAATACTTAATGTACCGAAAGTTATATCATAGATGGGAATATTGAACACCATGAAGTTATATCACCTTTCCAAGTTAATCTGTAAAATTAATGCTATCTCAATGTAAAATCATCAATAGAATTTCTTCTGGAACTTGAGAAGCTGACTTCACAATTTGTAAGAGATAGCTAAGACAAAATTTTGAGGAAGAACAAGAAGTAAATACAAAGCTATTGTAATACATCATGATTTATTATAATGCTTCATAACTCAATGTGACATTGACCCCAGGAGGACAAATGAACTAATGGGACTGAAAAAAGAGAATAGTAGACTCAAGTCATATGTAAATATGGTTTATGATAAAGAAGGTATCACAAATCAGTGGAAAAATGATGAGCTACTTATTAAGTAAGACTAGTGGTAACACATATAAAAGATATAAAACCTGAGCCCTAGCATACATCATGAGTACAATTATAGCAGAATAATTGTAACATTATGGCAAATAAAATTTCTTAAATAAGAAAACAAAAATTCATATTGATAACATACAAAAGGATAATACAAGCATTTGATAGAGAGAAAGGTAAATGCTTATAGACCTCAGGTAGAGGTAAACTGATATTGATATATATAGACAGATAGATATACAGAACAATATCTAATAAAATTAAAGACATGTATACATGATGACCCAGCTATTCCATTTCTAGGAAAATACCCTAGAGAAACTATTTCTGAGCATGCATAGAAATGCTCATTGTAGAAATTTTGGGGAAAATGACGGTTTGGAAACAATCAAAATGTCCACTAATAAGGATCTACATGTATCAGTCCATTTCCAAGCCACTGGAATTGCCAATAAAGCACAACTAAAAACATTCGCTTGGAACAAGACATAAAATGTGGCAGGTTATAAGTATTTTAAACTCACTTATGCACAAAGTCATACAACAGTGCATTCAAATACAGCACTGGTAATAGAGGAGGAAAATGCCAATTGAAGAGTTGTTTATGTAGGTCTTTAGGGCACAATGTCCAATATATGCATAATTATTCTTCTCAATTCCAACACTTTGATAGGTATATATGCATATACATACTTAAATACCTATCAATGTGTTGGGATTGAGAAGAATAATTATGCAACACTATCAAGAACCAAGACTACCACCATACCATTTTTCTATGTCAGATCTAAGAATAGAGATTCAGCAAATGATATTATAAAAATCTTAAGCCAAAACATTCAGCTACTAAGCTTCCAAATCCTATAGATAGGTAGATGAATTCTCTGCAGGATCCCAAATATTCAGGTTGACATGTACAGGCCTTGAATTAGCCAGATGGCTAAATTTGTACTATTCTGTTTTATAATTGTTTTTAATCCTTATTATATGTTTGCTTTCCCAATCAAAGGGAAAAAGTCTCAATGTGCAGTTCTTTTCTGGTAAATGAAGAACCAAGTATATATTAGTAGGCACTACCAGGAATTCAGTAAGTATTGGATTTAACCATATTACTTCATTCATTTATTCAATGAGAACTTACTGAATGCTCGGTGGCGCAGTGGTAAAAAAAATCTGCCTACCAATTCAGAAGACGCAGGAGACATGGGTCCAAACCCTGGGTGGTGGAAGATCCCCTAGAGGAGGAAATAGCAACGCACTCCAGTATTCCTGCCTGGAAAATTCCATGGACAGAGGGACCTGGCAGGCTAAAGTCCATGGGGTAGCAAAGAGTTGGACCCATCTGAGCACAATGCATGCATGCACGTGATCAACTACTATAGTAAGCACTGCTTCCTTTCTGTTGTATTGTTTTAGGAAACATTCACGCCTGTTACTGGGTCTAATTTCATGACATATTACTCTCATGGTCTATCAGAGGAAGAAAAAACTGTCCACATTCTATAGAACCTCTAATTCCAGGGTACTAAGTACCAAATGACACAGCATGGGATCTTGGATAATACCATAGTAGGAGAAATTTACCACAACTATTGACAGTCACAAAATAAATATCAACTTACCCATATATATAAACACACACACACACACACACACACACACACACACACACACACACACACACACGTAGTCTAAATTCTGACAACACAGGAACTTTTCCCAACGTCTGCACTATTGCCCTGATCAGGATTAGAAATGCTCTATTTGTAAAATAATCTTGGTACACTCAGAGAATAAGTGGTACCCAGAATGGAGCCAGTTAGTAAAAACTGGATTCCAGTTCTTAAAATAGGGAAATAAACATAAAATCACATTCTTCCTAAGGAAAGCAGCAGAAGCTTTATGCCAATCGCTTCCAGGGAGGTTAAGTGTTTTGATTCAAGTAAAAAGACTGTGCATTTCCTGAGGTGATTACTTAGCATAGCAAGCGATGCAATCTGCTATGATTTCAAAGCAAGTATATCTTCAATTTATGTATCTCAATAAACAGGAATACAGCAACAATCCAACTGTCAACATTCAGTTCACTCACTGATTCGTGTTTGATTCTTTGTGACCCCATGGACTACAGCATGCCAGACTTCCCTGTCCATCACCAACTCCTGGAACCTACTCAAACTCTTTTCCATTGAGTCAGTAATGGTATCCAATCATCTCATCCTCTGTCATCCCCTTCTCCTTTCACCTTCAATCATTCCCAGCATCAGGGTCTTTCAAATGAGTCAGTTCTTTGCAACAGGTGGCCAATATATTGGAGTTTCAGCTTCTGCATCAGTCTTTCCAATGAATATTCAGGAATTACTTCCTTTAGAATGGACTGGTTGTATCTCTTTACAGCCCAAGGGACTCTCAAGGGTCTACTCCAACACCACAATTCAAAAGCATCAATTCTTCAGCGCTAAGCTTTCTTTATAGTCCAACTTTCACATCCATACATGACCACTGGAAAAACCGTATCTTTGACTAGACGGACATTTGTTGGCAAAGTAATGTCTCTGCTTTTTAATATGCTGTCAAGGTTGATCATAGCTTTTCTTCCAAGGAGCAAGCGTCTTTTAATTTCATGGCTGCAGTCACCATCTGCAGTGATTTTGGAGCCCAAAAAGATAAAGTCTGACACTATTTCCACTGTTTCCCCATCTATTTGCCATGAAGTGATGGGACCAGATGCCATGATCTTCATTTTCTGAATGTTGAGCTTTAAGCCAACTTTTTCACTCTCCTCTTTTGCTTTCATCAAGAGGCTCTTTAGTTCTTCTTCACTTTCTGCCATAAGTGTGTGTCATCTGCATATCTGAGGTTATTGATACTTCTCCAAGCAATCTTGATTTCAGCTTGTGCTTCATCCACCCTGGCATTTCACATGATATACTCTGCATATAAGTTAAATAAGCAGGGTGACAATATATAGCCTTGATGTACTCCTTTTCCTATCTGGAACCAGTCTGTTGTTCCATGTCCAGTTCTAACTGCTGCTTCTTGACCTGCATACAGATTTCTCAGGAGGCAGTAAGGTGGTCTGGTATTTCCATCTCTTGAAGAATTTTCCACAGTTTGTGGTGATCCACCCAGTCAAAGGCTTTGGCATAGTCATTAAAGCAGAAGTAGATGTTTTTCTGGAACTCTCTTGCTTTTATGATGCTCCAATGGATTTTGGCAATTTGGTCTCTGGTTCCTCTGCCTTTTCAAAATCCACCTTGAACAATCTGGAAGTTCACAGTTCATGTACTGTTGAAGCCTAGCTTGAATAATTTTGAGCATTACCTTGGTAGCATGTAAGATGAGTGCAATTGTGTGGTAGTTTGAACATTCTGTGGCATTGACTTTCTTTGGGATTGGATTGAAAACTGACCTTTTCCAGTAATGTGGCCACTGCTAAGTTTTCCAAATGTGCTGGCATATTGAGTGCAGCACTTTCATAGCATTATCTTTTAGGATTTGAAATAGCCCAACTGGAATTCCATCGCCTCCATTACTTTTGTTCCTAGTGATCCTTCCTAAGGCCCACTTAGGATGTCTGCCTCTAGGTGAGTGATCACACCATCATGGTTATCTGGGTCATGAAGATCTTTTTTGTATCATTCTGCTGTGTATTTTTGCCACCTCTTCTTAGTATCTACTGCTTCTGTTAGGCCCATACCATTTCTGTCCTTTATTGTGCCTATCTTTGCATGAAATGTTCCCTTGGTATCTCTAATTTTCTTGAAGAGATCTCTAGTCTTTCCCATTCTGTTTTCCTCTATTTCTTTGCAATGATGATTGAGGAAGGCTTTCTTATCTCTCCTTGCTATTCTTTGGAACTCTGCATTCAAATGGGTATATCTTTCCTTTTCTCCTTTGCCTTAAGCTTCTTTTCTTTTCTCAGCTTTTGTAAGGCCTCCTCAGACAATTTGCTTTTTTATATTTCTCTTCCTTGGGGATGGTCTTGATCACTGCCTCCTGCTCAATGTCACAAATCTCCCTCCACGGTTCTTCAGGCACACTGTCTATCAAATCCAATGCCTTGAATCTATTTCTCACTTCCACTGTATAATCGTTAGGGATTTGATTTAGGTCAAACCTGAATGGTCTAGTGGTTTTCCCTACTTTCTTCAATTTCAATCTGAATTTGGCAATAAGGAGTTCATGTTTTAAGCCACAGTCTGCTCCCAGTCTTGTTTTTGCTGACTGTATAGAGCTTCTCCATCTCTGGCTGCAAAGAATATAATCAATCTGATTTTGGTATTGACCATCTGGTGATGTCCATGTGTAGAGTCTTCTCTTGTGTTGTGTTGCTATGACCAGTGCGTTCTCTTGGCAAAACTCTGTTAGCCTTCGGCCTGCTTTGTTTGTACTCCAAGGCCAAATGTCAACGTACCTAGTGTTCCTATTTCCTGTCATTACACAACTGTAATAGCCCTATTTTCTGATACAGGAATATAGCAGTTACAGGTCTAATGTTCATGTCTCAGCCTTCTAGAGCTCTATCCTACTAGGTTTGATGATCAATGTTTGCAACTTTAGAATACAATAGGAACTTCATCCTAGTGCATTGTGCATCATTATCTGGAAAACTACCTGGAGGTAGTTCTCCTTCCTGCCCACATACAAGGAGGAGTATCTGATGTCAGGTTTACTCACCCTAATACTCCCATTACCCTATACGTGGGATGGACATGAGTAAATTACTGCTAAAACTTTGGACCTGCTTGATTTGCATTTCCATAACATGTTAAGGAATTAAAACAAACAATATAACTTAACTTTACTTTTAAAATTCCCCTGTGAGGTAAACTCAATAATCTCTGCTATCCCACACAACCCAAGAGACTAAGCATTCCCATAAGACTGTGATATTTTTAGGGCCAACCTTGGCGTTTTGACAGTGCTGAGAATTTCATTTGGCTCAGAACCACAGAGACCCTCCAGAAACAGAAATTTTAAAAAAATCCTCCTACATTATATCAAGAGGAAGAATATTATTTTAGAACAGTCGTTTTAGCATGGGAGGTTCTTTCATCAAGAATAATCCTGGGCAAATTGATGTCCTATTATTTATCAGACAGCTTTTAATATCCTTGTTATTCATAGACAGAAATTAGAAATATAATGAAGTTGTGATTTCACTTTCCTATCCCCGGTACTAACAAAGGAGCTAAGAGGCCTCTAAGATGAAAATGAGTGAATGAAAAGCAGACCTTCACTTTCTCCAGTTCTATTTAGAGTTCACAGCTCTGTCAGCAAGGGGCACAAAACAGAACTACCTCCAAAACTTGTGTCTCCAGGATTAACCATGCTCAAGAGAAATACAGAGAACCTGAAGCACTAATTGGAAGAAAAAGATCATAGAAAAACACCAGTCAAACAAGATGTGAAAAAATCAGAAGTCTCAGGTTTTTGTAAACTCCTCTAGGAGGTCTTACCTTACCACATGAACTCTATATTAATGCCGTTTACTCTCAACACATTGTTATCAGTGGATACAATATGGACCAACACTTATTTACACAGATGCTGACTAACACGTTTCAAAGAAAATTAACTACTATTCATCTAGTATTTATTGAGTCCCTTCTGTGTTCCAGGTACTGTTCTAGGTGCTGGGAATACAGCATGGAACAAAACAAACAAAAATCATGCCATGTAGAACTGACATTCTGGGTGAGAGAAACAATCAAAATCAAACATAATACAGGATTTAGAGATTAAAGCGTATTAAACTTTGAGGACTTTCACAGCAAAGAAGAACAGAAAAATCAGGAGGAAGGTGGTAGAACATAAGGGACTAGATTTAAGAGATTGGTTTCTTTTAAGATGGGAGAAAGGGCACATTGGTATGCTAAAGGGAATAACCACAGAGAAAGAAAAATTGATCATGTAGGAGAACAGCTAACATAACATTCTTGACAAGGTGAAAAGGGTTATGATCTAGCACAAAATTGGAAAGATTGGTTTTCTTAGGAGCACAGGGAATTCATCTATTCTAACTAGCAGGAAGGCAAAGGAAATGAATACAGATGCTGGTAAGTGAATAGATATGGTGATAGGAGACAACAGAATGTACTCTGGGGCCAAGACCACACTTTATGTTCTTTCCCTAAGCATTTACATCCATGTTCCACTATTAGGTCAAATGGCACTAGCATGAAACCAGATATTTAGATAAATGCAGTGAAATAAAAAGTCCAGAAATAAATCCATACATATATGGTCAATTAATTTTCAACAAAGGCACCAAAACTATACAGGATAGGATAGTCTCTACAATAAATAGTACTAGCGAAAATGGATATTCATTTGCAAATGAATGAAACTGGTATCATATACCATACACAAAATGAACTCAAAATGATTGAAGATGTGAAGGTAAGACCTGAAACCATAAAGCTCCTAGAAGAAAACACAAGGGATAAGTTCCTTGACACTTGTCTTAGCAATGATTTTGTATATTTGATATCAAAAGCAAACCAAAAAAGACAAAAAATAAACAAGTGGAACTCTATCAAATTTAAAAAGCTTTTGCTTAAAGGTAATCATCAACAAAATAAAAAGGAAACCTACAGAATGTAAAAGATATTTGCAAACCACATATCTGATAAGGAGTTAATATCCAAAATATATAAAGTGTTAATATCCAAAATATATTAGGAACTCATACAACTCATTAACAAAACCAGTTACCCAAATAAAAAATGGGCAAATGATCTGAATAGACGTATCTCCAAGGATGACATATAAATGGTCAATAAGTATATGAAAAGATGCTCAACATCACTAATCACCAGGGAAATGAAAATCCAAATATCACCTCACATCTGTAAAGATGAAATATCACCTCACATCTGTAAAGATACCTATTATCAAAAAGACAAGAAATAACAAGTGTTGGAGAGAATGTGGAGAAAAGGGAACATTGTGCACTGCTAGTGGGCATGTAAATCCGTATAGTCACGATGAAAACCTCTATGGGGGTTCCTTAAGAAATTTTAAATTAAACTACCATATGATCCAGAAATCCCACTATGAGTATATATCTGAAGGAAACGAAACCACTAGATCATAGTGATATCTGAAACTCCATGTTTTTTGTAGTAAATCCACAATAATCAAAATATGGAAACAAACTATTTACCTATGGATGAAAGGATAAAAGCATGTATTTTTTGTATATAACACAATGGAATATTACTCACCTTTAAAAATAATCTTGTCATTTGCGAAATCCTGTACAAACCTGGAGGGTTTACATAAGCCAGACAGAAAGACAAATACTAAATTATTCCAAACCAGTCCATTCTGAAGGAGATCAGCCCTGGGATTTCTTTGGAAGGAATGATGCTGAAGCTGAAACTCCAGTACTTTGGCCACCTCATGCGAAGAGTTGACTCATTGGAAAAGACTCTGACGCTGGGAGGGATTGGGGGCAGGAGGAGAAGGGGACGACCGAGGATGAGATGGCTGGATGGCATCACTGACTCGATGGACGTGAGTCCAAGTTAACTCCGGGAGTTGGTGATGGACAGGGAGGCCTGGCGTGCTGCGATTCATGGAGTCGTAAAGAGTCAGACACGACTGAGCGACTGAACTTAACTGATACGTAGAATCAAAAAAAGAAAACAACTAAACTCACAGAAACAGAGAGAATGGTGGTTGTCAGGAGCTGACAGGCAGGGGAAATGTGGACAGGATGGTAAAAGGATATAAATTTTTAGTTGTAAGATGAATAACTTTTGAAATCAAGTGTATAGCATGTTAATTACAGTTGATAATACTGTATCATAAACTGAGATTTACTAAGGGTATATCTTTCACCATTCTCACACAAAAAAGAACATGTTAATTAACTATGAAAAGTGGGAATCCTTTCAAAATGTATAGATATCAAATCATCACACTATACACACACATATATAACAATTTTGCTAACAATAAACTTATAAAAAATACTTATTGTCAAAAATGTATATATACTGACCCACAAGTAGCCATCACTGGTGAAATGGAAAGAGAATCAGAGGTGGAATTAATAACAATGTATTTGAGTCCCAGCTCCACAATTTACTAGTTTGTGATCCTAGGCAAATTACCTCATTTCTTGCATCTTCTGCTTTCTCAACTATAAAACAGGATAGCTAAGACAATTACTTGGAAATTATGTGAAAGTATTTTATGACTGAAGGTAAATGATTTTGAAAATAACTTCAGCAACAAATATTCTGGTCAACTGAATTGCCATGCAGAAGCCCAATATGTAAGAGGGTTAAAGTGGAGATAATTTGGTTAATATGGAAGTAGGTGGCCTGAACTGTTGCCTACTCACCCCTCCTGCACTCTGACAGCCTTTGAGAGGGGTTTTCAAAACCCTCTATAGCTCTGAAGAACAGAATCTGAAAACCACTGAAACCTACATATAGAATATATAATTGTTGATCCCCTCTTCATCTGTTATAACTTACATACTTTTCCTGCACGGTATAACTTGACTATCCTACGGATAAAGGCATCTCTGAAGTTCATTTCCAAGCATAGAGTCAAGCAATGTCTAAAGAGAAGTGCTTAATCCAAACTCAGTCTCCCCACTATTCAGTTTGTTTTCTCTCCTTGATTATTAGTCCGGTCTACCATAAGAGCCAGCTGCTGCCCATGCTTATATGGGAATAGGTAGGGAAAAGAACTTATCAATATATGTTTCCCTGTCTACTAGAATCCAGTGACTGGCTATCTATTTCCTATCTAAACTTTTGTTGGATTCTATTGAAAATGGCCACAGAACTAGATTTCAACTGATAATATTGTGGTAAATGTTCTGTCAAGCTATTTCTCTATAGTGCATAACTACTCTTGCCATATCTTAAAGAATTTTTTCTTCATTCTCTGGTTAAAGAGGCTGTGACCCTTTCTCCAGAAATAAATTAGCTAATTTTGGACCAGTCAAACCATGAGGTAATTTCCATAGCTATTTCCATTGCCATTATTAACTAACATGTTTGTAGATTCGCAGTATAAGAGTAGTAATCCAGTGCCCGGGTACTGGAGCTACAGTTCTAGGATTCAAACTAGTTCTGCCACTTTAACTTTGGAGGAATTAGTTAACCAATCTGCATCTCAGTTTCTTTATGGAGTCTGGCAATGATTATGATAATTATGATAACTGTAATTGGACCTTGTCATATGCCAGGTATTTTTTAAATCATTTTAATTGAAAATGGTACTTATCCCACAAAGTTGTGGCTAGGATTAAATAAAACAATACTATTAGAGGTCATAGACTAATACTTGCATATAAGTGCTTAATAAATATCATATATGATTATTTTATTATTATTAATTCAAACAATGTCTACTGTCTATTCCTTGAGAAAACATGCCTTAAAATCAGAGTTCACACTCTTAATAAATTTGTTTAGGAGACCAACATGCACACAAAAGTCATCGTTTTATCCCAGCTTTATTGAAACATAAGTTAAAATAATGCTATGTAATTATAAGGTATGCAACATGATGATGCAATACACATAAATATTGTATATGGTCACCACAATAAGGTTAGTTAATACATCCATCAGTTTATACACTTACCATTTACATTTTTCTGTGGTGAGAATGTTTAAGATCTACTCTGAGTAACTCTCAAGTATATAACACAGTACTATTAACTATAATCTAGTACCATCATGCCATACATTAGAGTCCCCAGAAGTTATTCATGTTATAAATGAAGTTTGCACCTTTTAACCAACATCTCCCCATCTCCTAGACCCAGTGGCGAACGTCATTCTGCTCTCTGTTTCTTTAGCTTTGGCCTTTTTAGCATAATGTCCTCAAGGTCCATACATGTAGTTGCAAATAGGAGGATTTCTTGCTTTCATGGCTGAATGATATTCCACTCTGTGTGACACACATGCATACCAAGTTTTCTTTATGTATTCCTCTGTCAATGGATACACGTTTTTTCCATGTCCTGCTACAATAATGTTACAATGAACCTAAGAGTGCAGCAATCTCCTAAAAACAGTAATTTCATCTTCTTCAGATGAACACAATTTTTCTTTGGTATCCGCAGGGTATTGATCCCAGGATCTCCTATGGATACCAAAATCTGAAGTGCTCAAATCTCTTAAATAAAACGATGCAGTTCCACATAACCTACACACATCTGCTCATATACTTTAAATCATCCCTAGATAACTTATAATACCTAAGACAATATGAATGCTGTGTAAGTAGTTGTAAATACAATATAAAGGTAATGTAATCAGTTGCCAGCATATGGCAAATGCAAGTTTGGTCTTCTAGAATATATTGAATTTTTTTTTTTTAATATTTTCCACCTGTGGCTGTCAGGCACAGACATAGACAGGCAAACCATAGACAGGCAACTGTATTCAAAAAGTAGGATTCTGAGATTGCTTGATAGTTCTGTTTTTAATTTTTTAGGGCTCTCCATGTTTGTTTCCATAGTGGCTCTACCAATTTATATTTTTACCAGTAGTACACTGTAAGAATTCCATTTTCTCCACATCAGTATTTTTGCATCTGGTCTCGTTGTTAATAGCCATTCTAAGAGGTGTGAGGTGGCTTTGACTTTTATTTGCTGATGATTAGTGATGTTGACCAGGCTTCTTGGGTCGCTCAACTGGTAAAGAATTTGCCTGCAAGGCAGGAGACTCTGGTTCAATTCCTGGGTGGGGAAGATCCCCTGGAGAAGGGATAGGCTACCCACTCCAGTATTCTTGGACTTCCCTGATAGCTAAGATAGTAAAGAATCCACCTACAATGTGAGAGACCTGGGTTTGATTCCTGGGTTCGGAAGATCCCCTGGAGAAGGGCATGGCAACCCACTCCAGGCTTCTTGCCTGGAGAATCCTCATGGACAGAGAAGCCTGGTGGGCTACAGTCCATAGTGTCACAACGAGTCAGATACAACTGAGTGACTAAGCATAGCACATTGATACTGACCAGTATTTTACATACCTGATGACAGTTTGTATACCATCTTTGGAAAAAAAATCTATTCAATTCCATTCCCCATTATTTAATAGGATTATTTGGTATTTTGCTTTTGAATTATATAAGTCCCTTAAATATTTTGTATAACCACTTATTAGATACATGGTTTGCAAATATTTTCTCCTATTCCATAGGTTGCCTTTTCATTTTCTCAATTATTTATTTGCCTTGCCAAACCTTTTGAGCATGATCTAGTCCCACTTATTTTTGCTTTCATAGATTATGTTCTTGGTTTAATATCTAAAAAACCACTGCCAAGACCAAAGCTAAGAAGCTTTATCCCTATGTTTTCTAGGATTTTAATGATTTTAGGTCTTAACTTAAGCCCAGTTTGAGTTTACTTTTATAAGTGGTGTGAGATAGGGATTTAATTCAATTCTTCTATAAGTGTACCAGTTTTCTCACAACTATTAAATGAAGAGAGTCTATCCACTGAATATTTTTGGCTTATCAATTATTAGTTGTGGTTTAGCTGCTAAGTCGTGTCTGACTCTTGCGACCCCAAAGACTATAGCCCGCCAGGCTCCTCTATCCATGGGATTTCCCAGGCAACAATTCTGGAGTGGGTTACCATTTCCTGCTCCAGGGGATCTTCTGGACCCAGGGATCAAACCAAGGTCTCCTGCTTTGCAGACAGTCTCCTGCTTTGCAGGCAGATTCTTTACCAATTGAGCCACCAGGGAAGCTCTTTGTCAATTATTAATTGACTGTATATACATGTGTTTATTTCGAGGGCTCTCAGTTCTGTTCCATTGGTCTAAGCATGTGTGCAAAGTCATATCTGACTCTTTGTGACCCCATAGACTGTAGCCAGGCATCTCTGTCCAAAGAATTTTACAGGCAATAATACTAGAGTGGGTTGCTATTTACTACTCCAGGGATCTTCTTGGTCCCAGGGATCAAAACTCTATCTCTTTTATCTCCTGCATTGGCAGGCCAATTCTTCACCTTGAACCACCTGGGAAGCTCCTCCATTGGTTTATGCATGCATGCTAATTGCTTCAGTCATGTCCAACTCGTTAGGATACTATGAACTATAGCCCACCAGGCTCCTCTGTCCAAGTGATTCTCCAGGCAAGAATAGTAAAGTGGGTTGCCAGGTTCTTCTCTAGGGTATCTTCCCAACCCAGGGATCAAAGCCATGTCTCACTGTGTCTCCTGCATCATAGGCAGGGTTTTTTTTTTTTTACCACTAGTGCCACCTTTACAGGTCTCCCTTTATGCCAGTCCCATGCTGTTTTGATCTAAATAGTTTTGCAATGTACTTTAAAATCAGGACATATGCTGCCTCAAGCTTTGTCATTCTTTCTCAGAATTGCTTTGTCTATTCCAGGCCCTTTGTGGTTCCACAAAAATTTTAGAATTGTTTTCTATTCCTATGAAAAATGCTATTGGAATTCTGATAGGAATTGCAGTGACTCTATCAGAGAAGGCGATGGCATCCCACTCCAGTACCCTTGCCTGGAAAATCCCATGGACGGAAAAGCCTGGTAGGCTACAGTCCATGGAGTCGCAAAGAGTCGGACATGACAGAGCGACCTCACGTCCACTTTTCACTTTCATGCATTGGAGAAGGAAATGGCAACCCACTCCAGTGTTATTGCCTGGAGAGTCCCAGGGACGGAGGAGCCTGGTGGGCTGCCGTCAATGGGGTCGCACAGAGTCAGACACGACTGAAGTGATGCTGCAGCAGCAGCAGCAGCAGTGACTCTATAGATGGCTTTGGGTAGTATAAATATTTTAACAATTATAATTTTTCTGATCCATAACCTCAGGTTTCTTTCCATTTATTTGTATCTTCTTCATTATTTGCATCAATGTTTTACAGTTTCAGTGTATGGTCTTTAACTACTTTCATTAAATTCACTCAAGTATTTTATCGTTTTTGATGCTATTCTAAATGGAAATGTTTTCTTTTTCAGATACTTATTAGTGTATAGAAATAATTGATTTTTGTCTGTTGATTGTGTGTCTTGCAACTTTACTATACTGATGTATTATAATAATTTTTGATAGAGTCTCTATGATTATCTATACACAAGTTCAGAGTGCCTAATGAACTATGGATGGAGGTTCGTGACATTGTACAGGAGACAGGGATCAAGACTATCATGGAAAAGAAATGCAAAAAAGCAAAATGGCTATCTGAGAAGGCCTTACAAATAGCTGTGAAAAGAAGGGAAGCGAAAAGCAAAGGAGAAAAGGAAAGATATACCCATTTGAATGCAGAGTTCCAAAGAATAGCAAGGAGAGATTTAAAAAAAAAAAGACTTCCTCAGCAATCAATGCAAAGAAATAGAGGAAAACAATAGAATGGAGACTAGACTAGAGATCTCTTCAAGAAAATTAGAGATACCAAGGGAACATATCATGCAAAGATGGGCACAATAAAGGACAGAAATGGTATGGACCTAACAGAAGCAGAAGATATTAAGAAGAGGTGGCAAGAATACACAGAAGAACTGTGAAAAAAAATCTTCATGACCCAGATAATCATGAAGGTGTGATCACTCGCACTCACCTAGAGCCGGACACCCTGGAATGTGAAGTCAGGTGGGCCTTAGGAAGCATCACTACAAACAAAGCTAGTGGAGGTGATGGAATTCCAGTTGAGGTGTTTCAAATCCTGAAAGATGATGCTGTGAAAGTGCTACACTCAATATGCCAGCAAATTTGGAAAACTCAGCAGTGGCCACAGGACTGGAAAATGTCAGTTTTCATTACAATCCCAAAGAATGGCAATTCCAAACAATGATGAAATGACCGCACAACTGTACTCATCTAACACGCTAGTAAAGTATTGCTCAAAATTCTCCAAGCCAGGCTTCAACAGTTCATGAAGCATGAACTTCCAGATGTTCAAGCTGGTTTTAGAAAAGGCAGAGGAACCAGAGATCAAATTACCAACATCCGCTGGTTCATGGAAAAAGCAAGAGAGTTCCAGAAAAACATCTACTTCTGCCTTATTGACTATTGCAAAGCCTTTGATTGTGTGGATCACAATAAACTTTGGAAAACTCTTCAAGAAATGGGAATACTAGACCACCTGACCTGCCTCTTGAGAAATCTGTATGCAGGTCAGGAAGCAACAGTTAGAACTGGACATGGAACAACAGACTGGTTTCAAACAGGAAAAGGAGTACATCAAGGCTGTATATTGTCACCCTGCTTATTTAACTTATATGCAGAGTACATCATGAGAAACGCTGGGCTGGATGAAGCACAAGCTGGAATCAAGTTTTCTGGGAGAAATATCAATAACCTCAGATATGCAGATGACACCACTCTTGTGGCAGAAAGTGAAGAAGAACTAAAGAGTCTTTTGATGAAAGTGAAAGAGGAGAGTGATAAGTTGCCTTAAAGCTCAACATTCAGAAAACGAAGATCATGGCATCTGGTCCCATCACTTCATGGCAAATAGATGGGGAAACAGTGGAAACAGTGGCTGACTTTTTTTTGGCTCCAAAACACTGCAGATGGTGATTGCAGCCATTAAATTAAAAGACACTTGCTCCTTGGAAGGAAAGTTATGACCAACCTAGACAGCATATTAAAAAGCAGAAATATAGATCAATGGAACAAAATAGAAAGCCCAGAGATAAATCCACACACATATGGACACCTTACCTTTGACAAAGGAGGCAAGAATATACAATGGGTTAAAGACAATCTCTTTAACAAGTGGTGCTGGGGAAACTGGTCAACCACTTGTAAAAGAATGAAACTAGAATACTTTCTAACATCATACACAAAAATAAACTCAAAATGGATTAAAGATCTAAATGTAAGACCAGAAACTATAAAACTCCTAGAGGAGAACATAGGCAAAACACTCTCTGATATAAATCACAGCAGGATCCTCTATGACCCACCTCCCAGAGTATTGGAAATAAAAGGAAAAATAAACAACTGGGATCTAATTAAAATTAAAAGCTTCTGCACAACAAAAGAAACTATAATCAAGGTGAATAGACAGCCTTCTGAATGGGAGAAAATAATAGCAAATGAAACAACTGACAAACAACTAATCTCAAAAATATACAAGCAACTCCTGCAGCTCAACTCCAGAAAAACAAACGACCCAATCAAAAAATGGGCCAAAGAACTAAATAGACATTTCTCCAAAAAAGACATACAGATGGCTAACAAACACATGAAAAAATGCTCAACATCACTCATTATCAGAGAAATGCAAATCAAATCACAATGAGGTACCATTTCACGCCAGTCAGAATGGCTGTGATCCAAAAGTCTACAAGCAATAAATGTTGGAGTGGGTGTGGAGAAAACAGAACCCTCTTACACTGTTGGTGGGAATGCAAACTAGTACAGCCACTATGGAGAACAGTGTGGAGATTCCTTAAAAAACTGGAAATAGAACTGCCTTATGACCCAGCAATCCCACTGCTGGGCATACACACCGAGGAAACCAGAATTGAAAGAGACACATGTACCCCAATGTTCATCGCAGCACTGTTTATAATAGCCAGGACATGGAAACAACCTAGATGTCCATCAGCAGATGAATGGATAAGAAAGCAGTGGTACATATACACAATGGAGTATTACTCAGCCGTTAAAAAGAATACATTTGAATTAGTTCTAATGAGGTGGATAAAACTGGAGCTGATTATACAGAGTGAAGTAAGCCAGAAAGAAAAACACCAATACAGTATACTAACGCATATATATGGGATTTAGAAAGAAGGTAACGATAACCCTGTATGCAAGACAGCAAAAGAGACACAGATGTACAGAACAGTCTTTTGGACTCTGTGGGAGAGGGCGAGGATGGGATGATTTGGGAGAATGGCATTGAAACATGTATAATATCATATAAGAAATGAATCACCAGTCTAGGTTTGATGCAGGATACAGGATACTAGGGGCTGGTGCCCTGGGATGACCCAGAGAGATGGTATGGGGAGGGAGGTGGGAGGAGGGTTCAGGATTGGGAACACGTGTACACCCATGGTGGATTCATGTTGATGTATGGCAAAACCAATACAGTATTGTAAAGTAAAATACAGTAAAAAAAAATAAATTTATTAATTAATAAAAAGCAGAGACATTACTTTGCCAACAAAGGTCTGTCTAGTCAAGGCTATGGTTTTTGCAGTGGTCATGTATGGATGTGAGAGTTGGACTATAAAGAAAGCTGAGCGTTGAAGAATTGATGCTTTTGAACTGTGGTGTTGGAGAAGACTCTTGAGAGTCCCTTGGACTGCAAGGAAATCCAACTAGTCCATCCTAAAGGAGATCAGTCCTGGGTGTTCATTGGAGGGACTGATGTTGAAGCTGAAACTCCAATACTTTGGCCCCCTGATGTGGAGAGCTCACTCATTTGAAAAAAGACCCTGATGCTGGGAAAGATTGAGGGCAGGAGGAGAAGGGGACGACAGAGGCTGAGTTGGTTGGATGGCATCACTGACACAATGGACATGGGTTTGGGTGGACTCCAGGAGTTTGTGATGGACAGGGAGGCCTGACATGCTGCAGCTCATGGGGTTGCAAAGAGTCAGACATGACTGGGCGACTGAACTGAACTGAACTGAACTGATACACAAGTTCATGTCATCTGCAAACAGATAATTTTCAAACAGCAATACTTGATTCTTCCCTTATGATTTGGAAGCTTTACATTTTTCTCTTGCCTAATTACTGTACCTAGGACTTCCAGTACTATGTTGAATAGAAGTGGCAAGAGTGGGCTTCCTTGTCTTCTTCCTGTTATTAAAGGAAAAGCTTCCAACCTTTTAAATTTGAGCATGATGCTAGCTGTTGGCTTGTCTTATGTGGACATTACTATGTACATTACTTCTACACCCAGTTTCCCAAAATTTTTTATCATGAAAGGAGGTTGCATTTATCAAATGCTCTTTCTGTATCTATTTAGAAGACTACATGATTTTTTATTTTCATCCTATTGTGATGTTTATTGATTTACATCTATTAAACCATCCTTGTATCACTGAGATAAATCCCACTTGATTATGTTGTATTATCTTCCAATGTGCTGTTGAATTTAGCTTGACAGTATTTGGTAAGACTTTTTGTATCTATATTCATCAAAATTATTGGCTTGTAGTTTTCTTTTTATGTAGTATCCTCAGCTAGCTTTAGATCAGGGTAATGTAGGCCTTATAAAATGAGTTCCAGAGTATTCTCTCCTCTTCAATATTTTAGGAAGCATGTGAGGAGGTTTGGCGCTAATTCTTCTTTAAATGTTTGTTGAAATTCACCAATGAAACCACGTGGTCTTGGGCTTTTCTTTGTTGGGTGTTATTTGATTACTGATTCTATCTCCTTATTCATTATTAGTCTGCTCAGATTTTCTATTTCTTCATAATTCAGTCTTAACTGGTTGTCTATTTCTAGGAATGCATTCATCTCTTCTATGTTATCCAATTTGTTGGCATATAATTATTTATAGTAGTTTATTATGATTCTTTGTATTTCTGTGACATCAGTTGTAATGTTTCCATTTTCATTTCTGACTATTTGAGTCTTCTTTTTTCCCTTAGGCTACTTAAAGGTTTGACAATGTGCCTTAAGTCAGCCCTGTTAGGAATTCTGGGGCCTTCTCAGACTTTTCCTATGGATATTTGTGCTCCATATGTCTTGTCCCTTCTTGAAGGAATTCTAAAGATTATATGCCTTCTATCAATTCTGCAAAGTCAGCCCAGAAGCTGACAGCTTCCTATTTGCTTTCCCTAGGACAGTGCTGGATGCTCAAGTTTCTGTACTTTCTCCCATTCCACATAGTTGCGCTAGCTTTCTGATGCATTTACTAGCCATCAGTAAACGCTCAGTCTTGCCACTTTCAGGGAATCACACATGGAGCCAGCCACAAGGCAAAGGAGATGTGTGGGTAAGTTACATAAAGCCCTGGGGGTGCTCATGGGTTAGTTGAGGAGATACATAGGCCAGGTGTACCCAGTGGAAAATAGACAGGCTGGTGGAATCTATGAAGAGGTGAGTGGATCTACATCCTGTTGGTGCCCTCCCAGATCTCTGGCTATTCTCCCAGTTGCTCCCCATCCCTGAGTCATGAAGCACATACACTTTAATCTGGATAGGGTAAGGACAAGGAGGGCTCTTTGGCAGCATCCTACACAGCTGGACAAGCTGGATGCTCATTCATATGCTTTCACTTTCCCCTATGGGAGAATTCTTGGATCAAGAAAGTCTCTCTTGGCACTGGGCTGTGCTGCCTCTGGGAAGAGATGATGTGGGTAAAGAAAAATTATTCCTCTTACCCTCTTCAATGTGTCCAATCTCAGATTGATTTTGTTCCAGTGGTGTGCTAGAACTTCACCCCTCAAGTCTCAGACTTCCACAAAGTCACTCTCATGAATAAGGTGACTGTCAAAATTGATGTTCTTTGGGGAAAATAGTAGAAAATTCCTATTCTGCCATTTTGATCAAAAATCATTTTCAAAGCATCACACATGCGATCATTGACGACTGCAAATGGTGCTATATTATCATAATGGATAGTGTACCTATGTCTATCAAGGTAATTCTCACAGAGCTTCATAGGAGAGCAAAAGCTTGCACTATAATTTTTATAAGTTTAAGAATCATTAGAAGTTCTGCAAGTAAAGGGAAAGAAGGACATTCTAAGCAGAAGAAAAGTCATGTACACATGCAACTGGTAACTTAATACAAATTAAGATAAGCTTAGATAATTTCTAATATTTCAGCAAAACTGGAAAGTAGAGCCTAAGGAGGGCAGGGATAGAGAATGGAGAAGTAGAGATATTACAATTTATATGTCAACAGTTCTCAAATGTTCTAGTTAAGAAGCCTCTTATACTCTTAGAATTATTGAAGACTCCAAAGAGCTTTTGCTTACATGGCCTATATCTATCAATACTTACGGTATTAAAATTACAACAAATTTTACAAACAATACAATACTTGAATACATAAGCACATTTCCTATTAGCTTACAGAATGATGATGCCATCACATTATCACATGATCTGGAAACTTCACTATGTACTTTTGAGAGGATGAGCACTGAAAAGACATTTCCCAAAGCACGAAAATCATGACATTTCAAGAGATGGGGGTCAGTGGTAACAGCTTTATCCCATCAATATTAGTCAAGCTCTATGTTAGGTTTATAGAAATATACTTTCAATTTTGTATCTTCATCTATAATTCCTTTAAACTATTCATTCTTTCATCTACTTAGCTTGAGTATTACCAGTTAAGGAAACAGCTTTACATCATATATTTTAGTGGGCCTAACAAAACAGTGCTATAGTTGTTGATCTGAGTATGTATTTTCCTATCCCTTAAGGATTTTTCATATTTAATGCAGAGAAAATGTGCAGAAAGCTAAAACATTTCAAAACCACATAGGTGAAAAATGGAACAAGGTAAGAATATAAGGGTAAAAATTACAGAATGATGGATTGGTACAAATATTGAGCATGGATCTCCTTATGAACAGAATCATATGGAAAAAGGGCAGCCAGTTAACACTCTGAAATTCAAACCCAAGATTGCACTTTATATGGAAGCTCACTTCCATCTGCCATCCAATGTGAATTTAACACCATAGCACACTTTCTGACTCATTCAAGTGATGATATTTTCTATAAAATCTTCCCTGAAATCAATGTGCTTCTGTTCTTGCTCTGCCATATGGCCGACCTGTCAGCCATTTTCTTATATACAAAATTATTCTGAAGAATAAATTATAATTGTACCCAGCTCTTATTAGCCTCTTTTTATAGCCTGTTATACATTCTCCATTTATCAGTTTTTATTAAAAGAAATAATTGCCATCACTTGTAAGTTTATATAGCCATAAGCTGCTCTTGATTACTCAGCACTTTTACAGAAACCATTTTCTGGTAATTACATGGTACTCAAAATTAAGTCAGTAAAACTATCACCATTATGCTAAATTCAATTTAAAACAGTTATTTTCCTATGTATTTTCTTAAACTTGAGGTTATCATGCAGGTATGGTTAGTTTAAAAACTAAGCTGACTAGGAAGAAAATCTATTGAGATGGTTTCAAAAGGGAAAAGGGTTATACCTTTGTGAATAACTAAACTGACTATAATAATTATTAAAAATAGAGTGGACTTTTGCACTTATTTTCTCTGCCTAGAATACTCTTCCCCCAAAGAGTCACATGCCTTCTTTCCTAAATTTACTCTTCTATGCTCAGATGTCAATTTCTGATAGGGACCTTCTTTGACCATCCTAAATAAAACACCCATGGTATTCATCTTCTTTTAATCTTCTAATTTGCTTTCTTTTTCTTCTTAGTCCTAATCATTAAGAGATCTTATATTACTTATTTAATTATATTTTGGGGAGGCAGAAATTTTGTCTTCCAAATATCTAGAAAAGTGTCAAGCAAATAGTACTCAGTAAATATGTATTGAATAAATACATACATTTAGGAAATTAGTTTTTAGATTACTCAGCTACATAGCTTATTCTAATCTTTGAGTCTTCACAATTATTGTGTTGTTGCTATTTAACTGCTAAGTCATGTCTGACTCTGCGACCCCATGAATTGTAGTGTACGAGGCTGCTCTGTCCATGGGATTTCCCAGGCAAGAATACTAGAGTGGGTTACCATTTCCTTCTCCAGAGGATCTTCCCGACCCAGGGCTTGAACCTGTGTTTCCTGCTTGACAGGAGGATTCTTTACCACTGAGACACTGAGGAAGCAATCCCTGATTATTAGCATCCCAATTTAAGACTAAAGAAAATAAAATACTCTCTTCACCAGGAATGAAACAGGTTTTAAAATCACAAAAAATCAATGAAGCTTTTAAAATAACTCATTAGAAGTCATATGAAGGACAAATTTAAGAATAAATTACAATTTCTTACATCTAAAATGATGCAAATATTTCTTATTAAACCTGTCAGTATTCTCGAATATATGAGAAAATGGGCAGTCCTAGACATCGGTGGGGAGTGTATAAACAGCACAATATTTCCTAAAGGTAATTTGGCAATAGTTATCAAAACCTTAAGTGCATATTCTTTGATATATTAATCATATTTTGCAGAGATTCTAAGGAAATTATTTTGATATGTTCAAAGGTCAAGCTATATGGAAATTCCCTGGAGTATTCTCCATAAGTCAAAAACCAAAAATGATTTAATAATCAGAAACCAAAGACAAGTATAAACTACAGTGTATCTGTGCAAAATTATTTTATATAAACAAAAATATTCGTGAAAAATATTAAATTTAATGGAAAGTATTCACCATATATTAAGTATAGAATAAATTAAACATCTTAATTCTGCTCTATTGACTATGCCAAAGCCTTTGACTGTGTGGATCACAATAAACGGTGGAAAATTCGGAAAGAGATGGGAATACCAGACCACCTGACCTGCCTCTTCAGAAACCTATAAGCAGGTCAGGAAGCAACAGTTAGAACTGGACATGGAACAACAGACTAGGTCCAAATAGGAAAAGGAGTACATCAAGGCTGTATATTGTCACCCTGCTTATTTAACTTATATGCAGAGTACATTATGAGAAACGCTGGGCTGGAAGAAGCACAAACTGGAATCAAGATTGCTGGGAGAAATATCAATAACCTCAGATATGCAGATGACACCACCCTTATGGCAGAAAGTAAAGAAGAACTAAAGAGCCTCTTGATGAAAGTGAAAGAGGAGAGTGAAAAGGTTGGCTTAAAGCTCAACATTCGAAAACTAAGATCATGGCATCTGGTCCCATCATTTCATGGCAGATAGATGGGGAAACAGCAGAACCAGTGGCTGACTTTCTTTTTCTGGGCCCCAAAATCACTGCAGATGGTGACTGCAGCCATGAAATTAAAAGACGCTTGCTCCTTGGAAGGAAAGTTATGACCAACCTAGACATCATATTAAAAAGCAGAGACATTACTTTGCCAACAAAGGTCTGTCTAGTCAAGGCTATGTTTTTTGCAGTGGTCATGTATGGATGTGAGAGTTGGACTATAAAGAAAGCTGAGCACCAAAGAATTGATGCTTTTGAACTGTGGTGTTGGAGAAGACTCTTGAGAGTCCCTTGGACTGCAAGGAGATCCAACCAGTCCATTCTGAAGGAGATCAGTCCTGGGTGTTCATTGGAGGGACTGATGCTGAAGCTGAAACTCCAGTACTTTGGCCACCTCAGGCGAAGAGTTGATTCATTGGAAAAGACCCTGACGCTGGGAGGGATTGGGGGCAGGAGGAGAAGGGGACGACAGAGGATGAGATGGCTGGATGGCATTACCGACTCAATGGACATGGGTTTGGGTGGACTCTGGGAGTTGATGATGGACAGGGAGGCCTGGCGTGCTGCATTTCATGGGGTCTCAAAGATTTGGACACGACTGAGCAACTGTACTGAACTTTTAAATATTTTAATTGTGTAACGTGATTTTATTACACATATGTTAATTTAATACAGTTCTAAACATGATCTAAAAATCATACACTATAATGGAAATGATGCAATATTTGACTATATATAGACTATAAACCTTAATAATAAATAATGATGATAAAACAGAGCAAGAGTAAAATACATGTACAAAACTAGAAATAATCTGTCACATAAAAAACATGTGAGTGTTATGATATAAATTTTTGAAAATGAACTAGAAGGATATTAACCAAAATGCTGTCATTGATTATCACATGTATGTAATTACATGACAGAATTATTTCCTCTTTTTGCACATCTGTATTTTCTAAAAACTAATATACTTAACTGTAACCACTAACTTTGAAATGATATTTCTAAATAAATGCTAACTGGATTTCCTTAAAGTCAGTCAGCTTGGACATTGTGGGAAATTCAAGTATACATATATTGAGAAGTTTTCTTAAAATATCTGGATGGTTTTTAAAATATCTATGGTGAGATTTTAATTAAAGGTAAGCAATTTGGCTTATCCAGTTATCTCTACTAATGGATGCAACTGTATAAAACAGTAAGGATTTTTAAAAATTATTTTTTATTCAAGACTCCAGATCTAATCAGATGAACACATCAGTTCAGTTCAGTTCAGTTGCTTAGTCATGTCCAACTTTTTGTGACCCCATGAATCACAACATGCCAGGCCTCCCTGTCCATCACCAGCTCTCGGAGTTTACCCAAACTCATGTCCATCGAGTCGGTGATGCCATCCAGCCATCTCATCCTCTGTCGTCCCCTTCTCCTCCTGCCCCCAATCCCTCCCAGCGTCAGGGTCTTTTTCAATGAGTCAACTCTTCGCATGAGGTGGCCAAAGTACTGGAGTTTCAGCTTCAGCATCAGTCCTTCCAAAGAACACCCAGGACTGATCTCCTTTAGGATGGACTGGTTGGATCTCCTTGCAGTCCAAGGGACTCTCAAGAGTCTTCTCCAACACCACAGTTCAAAAGCATCAATTCTTCGGCGCTCAGCCTTCTTCACAGTCCAACTCTCACATCCATACATGACCACTGGAAAAACCATAGCCTTGACTAGATGGACCTTTGTTGGCAAAGTAATTACTCTGCTTTATATACAGATAAACAATCTAATTTCTTGACGGTACTTTATATATTTAAAAAGATGATGCATTTCTATAGTAATGACATAGAATCCTTCTAACTATGCTGTCTCAAAGTGAATAAAAATTAATACAACTCTATGTTCTCTCTAGCCTCTGAGTAAAACACTAAGATGTTATTTCCTGGTGTCTCATATGGCATATTTGACACATTTATCTTTATTTATATTTTTATAAGATGGAAGCTCCTGCTTTTCTGCCTATCCAAATTCTCTAAAATCTAGTTCTTCCAAGAAGTTATTTTTCAACTCACAATGAACTTCGTCTTGGCATTTACTGCCAAACTCAGTATTCTATCATATGACTTATGAATATTTGCTATTTCTAATTCCTTCCCACTTAAATTGGAAAACTTCATATAGAAAGAAGATTTAGTTTCATTTTTCATTCCTCACAGAGTATATACTTGTATATTTGAAAATATTGGCTTGCATGTTCATTTATAAAATTAATACCATGAAACCTAAAAAGCCTTCTTGCTGTTAAACAACTAAAATTCCTGGTAAAATTATACATAATATATATATATATGATTTGAAAATAAAGTAAAACAATCTTCGCAGTCCTTACAAAAGTGGTAAATAAGAAAATGCTGAAGTCCCCAATGCTGTCAAGACATATGCTGATTGCTGTTGATCCTATTTTAATGGCTATAATTTTCATGGCTACACATGGCAAAGGACTTAGAAGGCAATGTGCACGCACAAAGGCAGAAGTCTGATTAGGACTCCTGAACAAAGTTGTGCTGTTCTTAGTCACTCTGTCATATCCGACTCGTCATGACCCCATGGACTACAGACCATGGGGATTCTCCAGACAAGAATGTTGGAGTGGTTTGCCATGCCCTCCTCCAGGGGATCTTCCCAACTCAGAGATCAAACCCAGGTCTCCTGCATTGCAGATGGATTCTTTAACATCTGAGTCATCAGGGAAGCCCATGAATACTGGTGTGGGTAGCCTATCCCTTCTCCAGGGAAACTTCCTGACCCATGAATTGAACCAGGGTCTCCTACCCTGCAGGCAGACTCTTTACCAGCTGAGTTACCAGGGAAGCCCAAACAAAAGTAGAACTGCAAAAGATTACCTCCTCTGCAAACAAGATAAACTAGAGAAAAGCCCATCCCACAGAAACAGACAACCTGGATACCTTCCACTCTCAATCTTAATGAAGGGCAGAGGAACAAACATATCTTCCCTGAGAATCTAACAACAAAGATCTTAAATCGAGTGCAGTCAGAATTTCTACTATCTCTTCTATGAAAAACCCAAACTTGAAAGTTTATTTAAAACTTTTACAGGGTTAATAGAAAACTCAAGTATTTGATAAAAGTTAATCAAAGTCCTCTTCAGATAAAAGCAGTTCAATCACAGGTGTCAGGAAATTCTCCCAAATACATTTCCATTTAACATTGACTCCCAACTAACAATTATAGAAACACAAGAAAACAAGAAACTAGAATCAAAAGGCAGTACAAACACACATGCATACATGCACAAACATTGCAAAATCATCCTCAAAAAATTTTCAGAAATGTGCTTATTTGATAAACAATACAAAATAAATTTAAGACAATCTCAAATGTATCAGTAAGGAAAAAGAGATTTTTTGATGACCAGAAAAAAAAAACAAAAAAATCTAGAAACAATATATCATTAAAATTTTAAAAATAATTATCAACTAACAGTGTATCAACTACTAGCTCCACTAAAAGCTGGTAGAGGTGATGAGGTGAAATCCTGAAAGATGATGCTGTGAAAGTGCTATATTCAATATGCCAGCAAATTTGGAAAACTGAGCAGTGGCCACAGGACTGGAAAAGGTCAGTTTTCATTTCAATCCCAAAGAAAGGCAATGCCAAAATGCTCAAACTACCACACAATTGCACTCATCGCACACGCTAGTAAAGTAATGCTCAAAATTCTCCAAGCAAGGCTTCAGCAATATGTGAACTGTGAACTTCCAGATGTTCAAGCTGGTTTTAGAAAAGGCAGAGGAACCAGAGATCAAATTGCCAATATCCGCTGGATCATGGAAAAAGCAAGAGAGTTCCAGAAAAACATCTATTTCTGCTTTATTGACTATGCCAAAGCCTTTGATTGTGTGGATCACAACAAACTGTGGAAAATTCTTCAAGAGATGGGAATACCAGACCACCTGACCTGCCTCTTGAGAAACCTGTATGCAGGTCAGGAAGCAACAGTTAGAACTGGACATGGAACAACAGACTGGTTCCAAATAGGAAAAGGAGTACATCAAGGCTGTATATTGTCACCCTGCTTATTTAACTTATATGCAGAGTACATCATGAGACACACTGAGCTGGAAGAAGCACAGACTGGAATCAAGATTGCTGGGAGAAATATCAATAACCTCAGATATGCAGATGACACCACCCTTATGGTAGAAAGTGAAGAAGAACTAAAGAGCCTCTTGATGAAAGTGAAAGTGGAGAGTGAAAAAGTTGGCTTAAAGCTCAACATTCAGAAAACTAAGGTCATGGTATCTGGTCCCATCACCTCATGGCAGACAGACGGGAAAACAGTCACTGACTTTATTTTTGGGGGCTCCAAAATCACTGCAGATGGTGACTGCAGCCATGAAATTAAAAGACACTTGCTCCTTGGAAGGAAAGTTATGACCAACCTAGACAGCATATTAAAAAGCAGAGACATTACTTTGCTAAAAAAGGTCCAGCTAGTCAAGGCTATGGTTTTTCCAGTAGTCATGTATGGATGTGAGAGTTGGACTATAAAGAAAGCTGAGTGCCGAAGAATTGATGCTTTTGAACTGTGGTGTTGGAGAAGACTCTTGAGGGTCCCTTGGACTGCAAGGAGATCCAACCAGTCCATTCTAAAGGAGATCAGTCCTGGGTATTCATTGGAAGGACTGATGTTGAAGCTCAAACTCCAATACTTTGGCCACCTGATGTGAATAGCTGTCATTGAAAAAGACCCTGATACTGGGAAAGATTGAGGGCCTGAGGAGAAGGGGACAACAGAGGATGAGATGGTTGGATGGCATCACTGACTCAATGGACACAGTTTTGGGTAGACCCCGGCAGTTGGTGATGGATAGGAAGGCCTGGTGTGCTGTGATTCATGGGGTCACAGAGAGTCTGACATGACTGAGCGACTGAACTGAACAGTGTAAAAACAGAACAGGTATAGCTGAAGATAAAATCAGTAAACTAGAAAATAGCTGAAATCATAGAATAGCATATAGCAGAAACAAAAGATGGGTAATATTAAAGGTTAAGATACATGCAAAAAGGACTTCCCTGGTGATCTAGTGTCTGAGACTCCAGGCTCTCAATGCAGGGGGCCTGGTTTGATTCCTGGTCAGGGAACTAGATCCCACATGCCACAAGTAAGAGTTTACATGCTACAGCTAGGGATCCTGCATGGCACAACTAAGATCCAGTGAAAGTGAAAGTTTCTCAGTCAAGTATGACTCTTTGTGACCCCATGAACTATACAGTCCATGGAATTCTCCAGGCCAGAATACTGGAGTGGGTAGCCTATCCCTTCTCCAGGGGATCTTCCCAACCCAGGGATCAAACCCAGATCTCCCACATTGCAGGCAGAATCTTTACCAGCTGAACCACAAGGGAAGCCCAAGAATACTGGAGTAGGTAGCCTATCCCTTCTCCAGCAGATCTTCCCGACTCGGGAATTGAACCAGGGCCTCCTGCATTGTAGGTGGATTCTTTTCCAACTGAGCTATCGGGGAAAGACCCAGTACAGACAAATAAATAAATATATATATTTTTAAAAAGAAACAAGGAAGATAGAGACATCTTATAAACATCTACCATATTATAGAAAGAAAAAAGAATGAGGAAAAGGCAATATTCAAAGAGATAATAGCTGTGAATATTTCAAAACTGTTATATAAATGAATCCTCAGATACAGAAACCACAATAAATTTCAAGTAAGATAAAATCTAACAATTCATCAGAGTGATACTGTACAATAGCAGAGACAAAGAAAATAATTAAGCTGCCAGGGGGAAAAGACAGAATGCACACACAAAAATAATTAAAAAGTAAATGGACAGTGAACTATACAAGAATAATAGTAATAAATAGAAAATAATGCGATAATATCTTAAAAGCACTGAGGTCAAATAACTGTTAGCCTAGAGTTCTGTATCCAGAAATTGATCTTCAGGCAAATTATAAATTTTCAGACAAAGGAAGCAGAAAGTTTGGTGATCAACAGATACATACTAATGAGAATTTCACAGAATATAATCCAGGAAAAAAGAAAATGTTCCTAGAATCGAAGCAAAAAATAATAATGATTATATTTAGTACATGAATTCCAGAACGAGGCAAACCATGGATTTATACCAAAGATAAGTACTTTTGTGAAGAAATAATGAACATTATGGATAATTAGAATTTAAATCAAACTAAAGGAGAAAATGAAGTAAAAAATGGGGAGAACATCAGTCTGAAAAACAAGGCTATGACATTATAAAATAAATGTGGTGGTTAATTCATTTCAACTTTATTAAGAATTGTTCATCCCATACAGACCATTTTGTCAGAATATTCTGTCCTTGTGTAGACAATAATGACATCCTACCCTACCAATACTAGAACATACCTTGTCAGTTATTTCACATGGAAGGATGGATTTGCATAGAGATCACCATACTCTTTTATTCAATACTCTCTGGTGACAAGTGACCCCCATTTACAAGGAATATGACTAGTGCTAATGAGGGCTGCAGTGTCTGGCTGAGCAACAAAGCAAAGCTAACCAAGCATTCTCTAAGAAAAATTGGCTCAATTAGGTGAAATTCCAACAGCTCCACTATAGTTTCAGATTGCCTTTATCAGAGAGACTGCATTCCACTTCAGCCTGCTGACTGAGAGGACCTGAAGCACAATGAAGATTATTTCACCAGACTAAAACTATGAGAGAGAATAAGCAAACACATACAGGAAATCTTTCTTCCTCATCCTTACTTGATGAGTTGGCTCAATTAATGCAATCAACTTGTAAACGCCAAGTGGCCCAGTACTGAGGGTGAACAGATCACTAATTGACAATAAGTGTAGACAACTTATGACCCAATTAGCTGCATACAAGGAGAATGAGAAGCTTGGGACCTATTAAAAATTGAGAGCTCAAAGATAGCCACTCTTGAGGAAGTCTCAAAGGGAGGAGGAATGTTGTTAGCTTCATGAAGCATCCCAGCACTCTCATCCCATGTCATTTACTATCTCCAATTGGCTGACTTAAATCTACAGGGAAAGTAAAAGTGAAAGTGAAGTCACTCAGTCATTTCTGACCCTTTGCAAGCCCATGGACTGTAGCCTACCAGGTATCCTCTATCCATGAGATTTTCCAGGCAAGAACACTGGAGTGGGTTGCCATTTTCTTCTCCAGGAGATCTTCCCGATCCAGGGATTGAACCCAGGTCTCCCACATTATAGACAGACGCTTTACTGTCTGAGCCACCAGGGAAGTCAAGAAGATTTCTTAGCTGATTTCAAGAGTGGGAATGAGGATTGGGGTAGGGGGAGAGGGGGGCTTGAGAAAAAGTTAAGAAGGATATTATAAAGCCTTTCCATTTCTTTAAAT
This sequence comes from Budorcas taxicolor, assembly GCF_023091745.1. Lineage (NCBI taxonomy): Eukaryota > Metazoa > Chordata > Mammalia > Artiodactyla > Bovidae > Budorcas > Budorcas taxicolor. Next base: position 37,478,380 of record NC_068935.1, read on the forward strand.
ACCTGTTCTTCCTCTGTGCCTTATTATACAATACTAAAAATACTGGAATGGGTGAATTCAACTCAGATGATCTACTACTGTGGGCAGGAATCTCTTAGAAGAAATGGAGTAGCCATCATAGGCAACAAAAGACTCCAAAATGCAGTACTTGGATGCAATCTCAAAAATGACAGAATGATCTCTGTTCGTTTCTAAGGCAAACCATTCAACATCACGGTAATGCAAGCCTATGTCCCAACCAGGAACACTGAAGAAGATGAAGTTGAATGGTTCTATGAAGACCTATAAGATCTTTTAGAACTAATACCCAAAAAAGATGTCCTTTTCATTATAGGGGACTGGAATGCAAAAGTAAGAAGTCAAGAAACACCTGGAGTAACAGGCAATTTTGGCCTTGGAATATGGAATAAAGCAGGGCAAAGGCTAATAGAGTTTTGCCAAGAGAATGCACTGGTCATAGCAAACACCCTCCTCCAACAACACAAGAGAAGACTCTACACATGGACATCACCAGATGGTCAATACCAAAATCAGATTGATTATATTCTTTGCAGCCAAAGATGGAGAAGCTCTATACAGTCAGCATAAACAAGAATGGGAGCTGACTGTGGCTTAGATCATGAACTCCTTATTGCCAAATTCAGACTTAAATTGAAGAAAGTAGGGAAAACCACTAGATCATTCAGGTATGAACTAAATCAAATCCCTTACGATTATACAGTGGAAATGAGAAATAGATTTAAGGGCCTAGATCTGATAGACATAATGCCTGATGAACTATGGATGGAGGTTGATGACATTGTACAGGGATCAAGACCATCCCCATGGAAAAGAAATCCAAAAAAGCAAAATGACTGTCTGAGGAAGCCTTACAAATAGCTGTGAAAAGAAGAGAAGTAAAAAGCAAAGGACAAAAGGAAAGATATTCCCATTTGAATGCAGAGTTCCAAAGAATAGCAAGGAGAGATAAGAAAGCCTTCCTCGGTGATCAATGCAAAGAAATAGAGGAAAACAACAGAATGGGAAAGACTAGAGATCTCTTCAAGAAAATTAGAGATACCAAGGGAACATTTCATGCAAAGATACGCTCAATAAAGGACAGAAATGGTATGGACCTAGCAGAAGCAGAAGATATTAAGAAGAGGTGGCAAGAATACACAGAAGAATTGTACAAAAAAAGATCTTCACAACCCAGATAATCACGATGGTGTGATCACTCACCTAGAGCCTGACATCCTGGAATGTGAAGTCAGGTGGGCCTTAGAAAGCATCACTACGAACAAAGCTAGTGGAGGTGATGGAATTCCAGCTGAGCTATTTCAAATCCTGAAAGATGATGCTGTGAAAGTGGTGCACTCAGTATGCCAGCAAATTTGGAAAACTCAGCAGTGGCCATGGGACTGGAAAAGGTCAGTTTTCATTTCAATCCCAAAGAAAGGCAATGCCAAAGAATGCTCAAACTACCGCACAATTGCACTCATCTCACATGCTAGTAAAGTAATGCTCAAAATTCTCCAAGCAAGGCTTCAGCAATACGTGAATTGTGAACTTCCAGATGTTCAAGCTGGTTTTGAAAAGGCAGAGGAACCAGAGATCAAGTTACCAACATCCAATGGATCATCGAAGAAGCAAGAGAGTTCCAGAAAAACATCTATTTCTGCTTTATTGACTATGCCAAAGCCTTTGACTGTGTGGATCACAATAAACTGTGGAAAATTCTTCAAGAGATGGGAATATCAGACTACCTGACCTGCCTCTTGAGAAACCTGCATGCAGGTGAGGAAGCAAAAGTTATAACTGGACATGGAACAATGGACTGGTTCCAAATAGGAAAAGGAGTACATCAAGGCTGTATATTGTCACCCTGCTTATTTAACTTCTATGCAGAGTATATCATGAGACACACTGGGCTGGAGGAAACACAAGCTGGTATCAAGATTGCTGGGAGAAATATCAATAACCTCAGATATGCAGACGCCACCACCCTTATGGCAGAAAGTGAAGAGGAACTAAAGAGCCTCTTGATGAAAGTGAAAGAGGAGAGTGAAAAAGTTGGCTTAAAGCTCAACATTCAGAAAACTAAGATCATGGCATCTGGTCCCATCACTTCATGGCAAATAGATGCGGAAACAGTGGAAACAGTGGCTGACTTTTTTTTTTTTTTTTTGGCTCCAAAATCACTGCAGATGGTGACTGCAGCCATGAAATTAAAAGATGCTTACTCCATGGAAAGAAAGTTATGACCAACCTAGATAGCATATTCAAAAGCAGAGATATTACTTTGCCAACAAAGGTCCATCTAGTCAAGGCTATGGTTTCTGCAATGGTCATGTATGAATGTGAGAGTTGGACAGTGAAGAAAGCTGAGTGCTGAAGAATTGATGCTTTTGAACTGTGGTGTTGGAGAAGACTCTTGAGGGTCCCTTGGACTGCAAGGAGATCCAACCAGTCCATCCTAGGGGAGATCAATCCTGGGTGTTCATTGGAAGGACTGATACTGAGGCTGAAACTCTAATACTTTGGCCACCTCATGGGAAGAGTTGACTCATTGGAAAAGACCCTGATGCTGGGAGGGATTGAGGGCAGGAGGAGAAGGGGACAACAGAGGATGAGATGGTTCGATGGCATCACGGACTAGAAGGACATGAGTCTGAGTGAACTCCGGGAGATGGTGATGGACAGGGAGGCCTGGTGTGCTGCGATTCATGGGGTCGCAAAGAGTCAGACACGACTGAGCAACTGAACTGAAAAATACATACATGATAACATGACAGTGCCTTACTTTGCAAATTCTATTCCATTTATCATCGCATTTTTTTGCAACATGTACAGAGATAAAGAAAGATAAAGAAACTAAGGAACAAACAGATAAGTGACTAAACCAGGATTACATCGTTTGTCAGCAGTGGAGCCCTTAATTCCCTTTCCACTACTTTATTGAGTATGATTGTTAAGAACTTAGGTTCTAAATTCATACTACCTGGGTTTGAATCTCTGCTCTGTCACTTGTTACCCTTGTAAGATCAGACATATCATTAAATTCTCTGAGCATGTTTTAGGTTTTTTGGAATGTATATATGTGAAAACTAGGTTGCCCATGAAGATTAAATGTGATAAAACATATAAAGTAAACTACATATGGTAAATCCTCTGTGTGTAATTGATTTATGAATCATTTTGAACTGAGTCATTCTAATTTTCTCCAATCACTGCTTTCCTGAACCCTATAGAAATAGCTTTTCTGGTACCTTACTGCCTCCAGGGCATGTTTCAAAAATACTCAGTCATTTTCAGCTATTACATGTCAATCCAGTTTAAAACTTTAATACATATTCAATTTAATTTAATCCCTTCCTTACCCCTGCCACTAACCTCTACCCCCCCAGTCTGGCCAGCTTATGGCCCCAGGACTCACAGTGAGAAGTGGGAATAAGGAATGGGCTTCACTTATACTCCCCCTTCCTTTCCAGCATCATGGGGTAAGGGAATTAAAAGTCTGGTTCTGGGATTCCTCCTCCCTCTCTCTATTCAATGCCTCAATTCTCTGGTGTTGGAATACTCAAAGGCAAATACTGGAGGAAATACAAATGTCTTTTCTTAACTGCCCATGACTATAGTCCCCACTTTGCAAGTTGTCACCATTTTTCTGGCTAATGCTTACTGACCATGGATTCTCTATCAGGCATCAAATGTGAGGCATGAGATTTTGGGGAAATGATACAGAAGACTACTGCACAGTTCCCTAATGTGAATCATTCCCACCCACTGTAGTGTAACCTGTGTAAGTTTAGACATTCAGTTGTATCTGACTCTTGTGACCCTAGGGACTTGTATGTAGCCTGCTTGGCTCCTCTGTCCATGGGATTTTCCAGTCAAGAATACTGGAGTGGGTAGCCATTCCCTATCCCAGGGGATCTTCCCAATCCAGGAATCAAACCCGCATTTCTTGCATCTCCTGAATTTGCAGGTGGACTCTACCCATGTGCCACCTGGGAAGCTTAAGAGTAACCTACAGCCCTGTTAATGAGTAGCCCTCTCAGATTGTATATAAGCAAGACAGCTCAGGTCTAGCTACCTTCTGCAGTGACCAACTGACCCATGGGAAATACATGCATCCCTGCCACAATGACCCATGAGAGAGTAAACTGACATACTAGAGCACATCTTCTCACCCTTTTGCCTCTCTACAGGTTCTTTTCTCCCAGTTTAGCAAGGTCCTCTTAGTAAGATTTATGCCATATTAGGAAATGAGATGCTTGTCTCATTTCATGTGTATGCTCAGTCACTTCAGTCATGTCCAACTCTTTGCGACTCTATGGACAATAGCCCATCAGGCTCCTCTGTCCATGGAATTCTCCAGACAAGAATACTGGAGTGGGTTGCCATTTCCTTCTCCAGGGGATCTTCCCAGCCCAGGGATCGAACCCACATTTTCTGTAACTCCTCAATTGGCAGGTGGGCTCTTTACCACTAGCACCACCTGGGAAGCCCGACTGAAGGCAAGCCACCATTATTTTTCACCTGGATTACTGTAATAGCTTCCTAACAGGTCTTGCTGCTTCCAGTCTTTGCCAATTTTTAGCCTATCCTTATTACAACAGCCAGCATACTCTTGTGAAAATTCAAGTCAGATCAGTTCACTTCTTTGCTCAATCATCTCCAGAGCTCCTCATCTCATTCAAAGAATCAAAATCCTTAAAAGGGCCTACAAAACACTACTCATTCAGTTTACCTGTAACTTCTCTGACTTCAAGACCTAAGCTTTTTCTCTTGCTTATTCTATTCCAGTCACACTGTTTCCTTGCTGAATGTTGTTACCCCTGCCTGGAACACTCCTCCCCCCAGGTAGCTACAGAACTTTGCTCAAATCCATTTTCTTGGCAAAGGCTTACCCAATCATTTTATTTAAAATGCAAACCATATCCTCTGGCACCCCCTACTCCATTTCTCTGCTTTATTCCTCTATAACCCACTTACCACCATCTACAATATTACATATTTGTTTATTTTCTGTCTTTTCCTCTAAAATTTAAGTATCAGGAAGGCAGTGATTGTTTTGATCACCAGATAGAAGAAAGAAACCAATCATCAAAATAGGATACCTAAAACTAGGATTACTCATGGGCTGCAGCAATTATTAATGACAAGGCAAGGAGCATGACAATGGAAGTGAATGTCTAAAGGTAGGATGGAGGACAGATATTATTTATAGGAGTGGAGAGGAAGGACTTAAAAGTCACTGGTATTAGAAAGATCATCTTTACTCATAAAACTTTCAGAAAATAAGATGGTAGTAGCATTGGAGGGAATGATAGTGAGCCAGGAGCTAAAATCTTCAAGAAATGGGAGAAAGTGACCTATAGATTAACTGATGAAAGTATCAAGGAGATAAAGTCTAATGACATAAGATCCATGCGGGGCAGTTTTGAGTTGGTTAAAACAAGAAGCCTGAAAAGAGCAATGGGGATACAGGATGTCATCTATCCCATTTCCAGGCCTATTTATCTGAATAATGTTGGAAAGCAACCAACCATCACACAGAAGGACTACAGGAAAAGCTGTATCATCAGGAAAAGACCCAGCTTTCAATTCAAGCAAAAAGGGGAAAGAGCTTTCAGAAAATCAGTTGAAGATATAGGAGATTTTCTGATGACTAACCATGAATTCCAGAGGGCTCAGTGAAAGGCAGCTGGGGAGGCATAGACTACAGGCTCAGAAAAGGGGTTTGTGAAAGAATATGTAGATTAGAATTGGGTAGACAAAGGATCACCTGGTCATCTTGTGATAATTAAAAGAGATAAGATAATTAGATCAGTGCCAGTGTTCTCAATGCAGATGGGGCTTTGGGAGGGGCTGGTTGGTATTGGTGGTGGTAAACTGTTAGTTTATATGAGGAAATAAAGGAAAAACAGGCTTCTTACCAGAAATATCCAGGGTTTAGGGGTACACACTTGAGTCTTGTTCACAAACATATCAAGTTCCACTGAGGAACAGTTTTACTCTGAGTAGTCAGAAGGCATCTAGGCTCCCTAGTGACTCCACCCAACAAGGGACCAAGTAAGGGGTGGCCTTACCTCAAGCATAGAGGGTTCCTTTCCTATTTTAGCCAATGTAGATCAATGAAGAGACTGCCTGACTCCAAAAACACAGAGCTCATCTTGACCCCTCCCAAAATGCCAACAGAGAGCTGAGTTTACTTTGAGCCTGTAAGCACCCAGTGAACCTCAAGCTATTATTTAATAATCATCACAAGTCACACACATTTTTGAAATTCTAAAGGTTAAAGACAACTGCTGCTCAATTAAAAATATAAAACTGCTTCCCTACTGGGACTTCCAATTTAAGCAATCCAGTCATTATCCAGTACTTTGTCTATAAAAGCACAAAAGAATGATCCTTTTTTCACCACCCAATATACCTCATTTTTGGCTTCTCTTGTGGTTCAGCTGGTAAAGAATCTGCCTGTAATGTGGGAGACCTGGGTTCAATCCCTGGGTTGGGAAGATCCCCTGAAGAAGGGAAAGGCTACCTACTCCAGTATTCTGGCCTGGAGAATTCCATGGACTGTATAGTCCATGGGGTTGCAAAGAGTTGGACATGACTGAGCGATTTTCACTTTCACTTTTATACCTCATTTGAATGCAAAGCTACCTTTTTGAATTCTTAAGCTAGTTCACATTAGATATGAGGGTACTTATTTTCACTTTGAAAACACTAGATAATTCTGATAATTTTCCAACTCTGTTACAAATCCTATAAACATAATCACATCATTGAACAGACAGAAAGATCAAATATTTACCCCAAGGTCAGGACTGTAGTGGAAAGAAGAAATTGTTCCTATTGGCTTAACATGAAACTTTGGTAAGAACATACATTTCTACCTATGATAAAATTTGGTAAGAATATATATTTCTACCTAGGATAAAGGGTTTTATTGGATTATTGCAATAATCTACAGTTCAAATTAGGTTCAAAATATGTTCAGAGATGGACATAAATATACTTTAGAAATTTCTTTCTTTAGGATGCCATTATTTCTTATAGTTAATTAAAACACTTATTTTATTACTTTAAAAAAAGCATTATGAATTCACAATAAGCTAAGGGGCATGTTGGACATGATCTAAGAAATAGAAAAGTAATTCTGGTTTTTGTACAATTCCCTATTTAATCTTACTGTCTGCTAAATTGTGTATTTTAAAGTTTTTAAAAATATAATAGCTTAAAAGGCTTCTGAGAACTGAGAATGTATAACTCCTTAGCCAATTTTTATGGAGACAATATGCCTAACTGAATTCTGTGTGTACATGCGTGTGTGTTCAGTCGTGTCTCTTTGCAATCCTTTGGACTGTAGCCCACCAGGCTCCTCTGTTCACAGATTTTTTCAAGCAAGAATACTAGAGTGAGTTGCCATGCCCTCCTCCAGGGGATTTTCCCAACCCAGGTATCAAATACACATCTCCTGTTTTGCAGACAGATTATTTACTGGCTGAGCCACTGGAAAAGCCAAATTGAGTTCTCTAAGACTGTTTAAAGTAAGAGATGGGGACTTCCCTGGTGGTCTGGTGGTTAAGACTTTGCCTTCCAATGCAGGGAGTACAGGTTTGCTCCCTGGTCAGGGCGCTAAGATCCTTGAGGCCTCACTCACATCCAAAAAAAACAAAAACATGGAAGCAATATTGTAACAAATTCAGTAAGGACTTTCAAAATGGTGCACATCACAAAAATCTTTTAAAAAATAAAAAAATTAAGTGATGTTGACAATCAACCAACAAATATTTACTGATCAGGTACTATAAACAAGGTATCTTCTGAGAGAGATGCAGTCAAAGAGTTTAAGATGGCACCTACTTCAAGAAGTACATCATGTCGCTGGGGCACTGAGAGGTGATTAGGACAAACACACCAAATCAAAGACCAAGACAAGTCAGCAGATGCTAAGTTTCAAATGACAGGCCCAGAGAGGAACTGCTTTACTTGATGAATGGAAGCAAGACTACTAAGGGCTGAGGTGGTCAGAGAAGACTTCTGGACCAGATGAAACCAGTGGAATCTGGAAGAATAGTTAAGATTCAGAGAAACAAAGGGGAGGGTAATAGTAGTTAAGAGGGGAAGAGCCATGAGAAAAATCAAGGGCTGTCAATATGTTTGGCATTCATGAGGCACAGTGAAAATATGACTGTGGCGAATTCTAGTAATTCAGACATTAAAAATCTTAACTAAGCACAACTTTGCAAATGATGCTTTCGTATGTAAATGTTCAAGGTGACATTTACAAAAAACAATTCAAGTCTAAAGTCAGTAGCTTTCATAAACCAAAATCAATAAATTTAGAATACCTTCAATATGCTTTGAACTGGGTCCTGTAATTTGTGACTGTTAATAGGATCTTTTGTTTTTGGGAGTTTATTACTTGATGCAGAGTTAGTCTGAAATTGAAATTTTCATTACTTCATTCTGCTTATTAGCACCCATTTATATTAATCTGTAACATGCGCTATATTTAAAAGCTAACTATGTTTCTAAATTCCAATTTAAGCTACATCGGCCTTTCTGCAGGATCCTGAAGAAGGAACATTTGTCTCTAACTCAAACTCCCCATCTGTAAAACAAAGGAATTCGAACAGATCTGTGGTTTTTAAACCATTTTTAAAATCAGTAGAATAAAAAATAGTAACTTATTCATATGTTATTATTAGGACATGGGTATGCCTGTGGCTAATTCATGCTGATATATGGCAGATGCCAATACAATATAGTAATTATCCTCCAATAAAAAAAGAAAAAAAATAATAGCTTATTCAAAGACATAATAGCGAAGACAGACTAAAGTCTATCTGTTCTACCTGTACCATGGGCAGGGGATCTAAAGCTGTCTCTGTTACTCTTTTTCTTTACCCCTACAATGGCCCTAAGACGATTTTTCAGAACCACAGGGTTCCAGGGAACACAATTTGAAAACCACAGAGTCCTAGATGCTCTCTAAGGGCCCCTATGGTTCTAAATTTCTCCCATTCTAAGGAAATACCTTCAAAAGATTGTCAATACATATTAATATGTGGTTTACATTTTAATAACAATCTTTGGACTAAATGCTATCTCCCAAATCTACAAACATTTTGGCAAAATTCATTATGTGTATGGATTGTCATATTTCCTCAGAAATTGCATAAAGGAAGGACTGCACAGGACAGAAAGTCAGTATTTGACACTGCTTACTGGAGAAGGCAATGACACCCCACTCCAGTGCCCTTGCCTGGAAAATCCCATGGATGGAGGAACCTGGAAGGCTGCAGTCCATGGGGTCGCTGAGGGTCGGACACAACTGAGCGACTTCACTTTCACTTTTCATTTTCATGCATTTGGGAAGGAAATGTCAACCCACTCCAGTGTTCTTGCCTGGAGAATCCCAGGGACGGGGGAGCCTGGTGGGCTGCCATCTATAGGGTCACACAGAGTCAGACACGACTGAAGTGACTTAGCAGCAACCTTCCCTTTTGGCATCTTTGGACCTGACAGCCCAGAGCACACTGCTTCTCACCCCTCATCTCATCCCAACAGAGGTGATTCGCTAGAGCCTATCTACCCTAAAGACAACAAGTCATTCCCCATAACTCTCTTTTATCCCCAGATATCCTTGTCCTAGAACATAGTTCCTGTAGGAACTACTGTCTGATTGATGATAATTAACTTTGCTTGAACACTGCCTGCTAATATGACAGTGGATGTTGTTGATTAATGAATGCCTTGCTCCATCCAACTACTATATTTACAGACTAAATATAATATTGCCATTGTGAGGATTTGGGGAACTACTGTTAGTAGAGGAGATGATTTTAGAGAGGTAGGTCATCAATAACCCTCAAATCACAATGGGATTCTTGAAACCCTGATGCTGGCAAAGATTGAGGGCAGGAAGATAAGAAGGCAGCAGAGGCTGAGATGGTTGGATGGCATCACGGACTCAATGGACATGAGTTTATGCAAACTCTGGTAGATAATGAAGGATGGGGAACCAGGTGTGCTGCAGTTCATGGGGTCGTAAAGAGTTGGGCATGACTGAGCAATGGAACAAATCACAACATGTTGATGATGATCTGCTTTTCTTATGCATAAAGGATCCTTGTTTACTAATTTAAATGACTGGACCTTCTAGCAAAATTTACGATGTCTTATTTTTGTATCAGTTGATTTTATTGTTCATATATATTTATGAACACCATTATCCATAATAGCTTTCACTTATTTTTTATCAAGAACTTGATACTACCTCCCTCTGTTACTAGTTCAAACAGCTAATTTTCCTTCAGAAAATCCATCTAATGAGGAAATAAAGGCCTGGGGTATAGAAAAGAGCACAGAATTTCCCAATCAGGTACTGGATGCCAAAATGGTTTATAATGAGGAATCTGAAACATTGTATCAGATTACAAAGTCTTCTGAAATTTTCATCTGGTATGGACTAAAGTTAAGAATTATGTCATTCCCTCTACACAGAATCTAAATGAGACTGAATGAAGGTGGTCCAGAGGAATCCTGGCTATCAAAGGAACTCATCTTGAAGGCTCATTTTGGGTGGGACCAACATACACCTAGATGTTGGTACACCTGAGATAATTTTAACTGCAGGAATTCCCATTCCCTCCTAGTCCACACTCTTTCTTGGAGATAGCTTTAATGCTTAAACATTTTTTCATCAAACCTTGCACATTTCCACATGCAAAGTACATATCTTCCCTACCAAAATCATTCTTTTGGGAGCTTACCACTATATTACTCTATTATTTGATACGCAAATTTTCTAGGTTATTGGTTATCTTAGAATAGTTTCTTTCAAAACTTGACAAAGAGGTCATCTTTATAAAGAAATTCACTTATCAAACTATCACACTGAGAAGTATTGTGTGATTTCACAAAAACCATAATATAGCAAAAACAATATAACAGCTGTCCTGACATGAAGGGCAGATTCTGAAAGAGAACCAGACACAAAGCTCAGTGGCGACCTGAGAAACTATTTCAAAACCAAGCCCAAGGAAACATGGCTTTGTGTTGATGAGCATCACAAGCACCTCAGGTACCACTAATTTTGAAATTGCTGCCACCTCCCATTGAAGTGCTTTCTTGGAAATAATGAGGTATTGATATACGTTTTTTAATCATGCTGCATTTGAAAACTCCACCAAAATATCCTTCCTCGCAAAGAATAATGACAGAAAAATCTGTTTAGAAGTTCTGTTTTGTGTTCAATTTCATACCAAATGAATTTATGCAGACAGAAATGAAGTATAAGAGATGTGTCAGAAGTAGAGGATTCAAATGTTACTGCTTAAATGGAAGAAGAATGGAAAGAGAGAGACAGACATATGGACAGGTGTTAGACCACTCTCATGGTTTAGGGTTTTGAATATGGAACAAATAAATCTTGTCAATGAGTTGCTAGCATTCCTCCAGAACGGCCCTGCGGATCAACCTCATTGCTAGTGATCTGGGCAAACTGCTATATGTGTTCTGCCACTGTTGCATAACATATGTACATGAATGAAGAAAAGCTTTCTAAAACAGCAAACTTCTAAGTAAGTCCCCTTACTTACTAATAATAATAACTAAGAATGCTGTCACATGAGAAATCTGACAGGTTCATCAAAGCAAAGATGGTTTTCCAAGAACACTCACACACAGGCATTTAACGAATCTCAGGTACTAAATAATCAGCCTGACATTCTATCATTTATGGGACTAGAAACAGAAAAGAGAACTGAGATGATCCAACTAATATAAAAGAAACTCAGATAAACAGGAAGCAATCCTCATAAGTAGCTAGTAATTTTGCAAAGATTCCTGTTGTATTTTTTAATAAGGATATGATAGATTCTTATTTTTTAATAAGGATATGATAGATTCTCCTATTTAGTAGGAGAAACTACTTCAATAGAAGAGAATAAAGATACCAAGGAGAGGAAAGTTGCTATTAAACAAACAAATGCGACAGTGTTCATTTCAAGAAAGGAAAACTTGAAGGGATGGCTCTCTGGTGCCTCTGATCATATCTGGTTCCCCAACTTATGATCCCCTCTACTCTGATCTCAGCTTATCCACAGGGACTTCCTCAAGGTCTACCTCCTCCACAATTCACTCACTCTAACTCACAGTGGTAAAAGTTTTCTACAAACTGCTACTGAAGTAGAGAAATAATGTGCAACACTTTATTGAGTTGGTCTGTCTCCAGTGTGATTTTTGCCTCTCTGTTAAAATATACTGCACAGTCCTTGAGGACAAGAACAATTTCTTATATATTAATATGTCTAGCAGTACAGTTTGGTAAAACCCAATAAATAGTTCTTAACTGATTGACAAAGGGTAACTCACTAGTCCACCTGAAGATGTATGCTCAACTTCTACAAGTTGGAAAGCATTAAAAGCCAAAATAAGAATAATGCTGAAATTAGCTTGTAATTAGAATATGGGATCTTACTGCCAGGAGTAATAGCAAGAGGTTATTTGGTCCAGCCTCCTGTCTTCAGACCGATGGATATTTAGCCAAATTCATGTAAGAATTGAATCGCCAGTCTATGTCTGATGCAGGATACAGCATGCTTGGGGCTGGTGCATGGGGATGACCCACAGAGATGTTATGGGGAGGGAGGTGGGAGGGGGGTTCATGTTTGGGAACACATGTAAAAATTAAAGATTTTAAAATTAAAAAAATTAAAAACTATAAAAAATTAAAAAAATAAAGAGCCCAGAGACAGAAGCATCCAATTCTTACTTGAAATGTCTATTCCAATATTTCCCCCCATGTTAAAAATTCCTAATTTTTCTAAATGAAATAGCTTCCATTAACACATACTAACAAACACACAGTGATTATTTCTTCCTTCATTTAAATTGACTGATTCAGTTTGGTATCAAGTAACCTTGCTGAGAACTGGTTTATGCTGATCACCAATTCAGAAGAGAACAATCTTAAACCCTTCTCTTTATGCTCAGCCTCCAGTCCTCAGCAGTTTTGGTCAAGCACCAAACACATCCACAAAGAAACTGAAATTCACAATAAATCCTCTCCATCTCGGTACACGTTGACCTGTCAAAGTTCAACAATGTGTTAACACGAAATCTCAATAACATACAACTCAGGTCATAAGAATGCTTTTTAATCCCTTTTAAACTTGAGCCCTGCTAAAATCAGGCCAGAGTGGTACAGTCCACCCTGGCTCCTCAGGACGGACTCTAAGGCTAGGGGAATTTTAGCATAATATCTCAATAGACGCTAAATCATAAGTGGAAGGCCTTTAACCTCCATGGTCCCAACAGACATAGTTCATAAAAGCACTTTGTGAAGCAAAAACGTCTACACATCTCCTGGTTTGGAGAATTCCTTTCAGCATGGCTCCTCACTGACATACACAAAGAGGAACAAAACACTGTCTTTGGTCTTCCCTTTGAAAGTATTACAAAATACTTAGAATTTCTCTTTGCAAAGAAGCACTTTCCAACCCCAATGCTTGACATAAGATGAATGAATAATACATATGCAAATAAGTTACTTTTCCTTTTCAGTTAATTTCACTGAATACATATTTACCAAGATTCTACTTATATACCCAGCACTTCTGTTAGGCACATGGGGAATCAAAAGAGGATAATGCCTTTAACAATAAGATGCTGCCTATATGGTAAGGGAGATGAGACTTGTGCAAAATAATTATAGAATGAATATATTCCTAAAATCTAGGTATAAGGTGAGAATCTCCTATTTCTTAACTAAACATGTAGGCATTATTTTCAAATGTGCTACCATGCCGTCTTTGAGAAAACTATCAACATCTCATATTTAATTGTATTCATGAACTCAATTGTATCCTGAATTTGAAGGATAAGAAAATACAGCCAAAAGAGCATAATACCTATAGGAATACACCTTTTAAGATGTATTCCACAACTGCAGTCACTTCAGATATAACAGCATCCCTGTATCATGCACAAAGTTATGTTTTTAAAACCTTCCTTAAAGCCATCAATATGACCCAGGCTATATAACTGTATCAAAATGGTCATCCTCTTAATAATAAGAGAAATATCAATTAAAATATATGCTGCTTTTGCTCATGAAATTGTAAAAAATATTTTAAAATTATGTTACGGATTAGAAGAGGGAAAATGTAGGGAAGTTTCCTTAATCACTAACAGTTTGAACATAAGATGTTATAATCCTCCTGGAGAGTAATTTTTAAATAAGTAACACAAACATTTACTAAATGTACATATTCTACTAGCCATTTCACAGCATTTAATTCAGCAATGCTATTGTGGGAGACAATATTTGGTTTTCTACTACTTTCAAGCAAATGGGAGCACCAACTTTCCCCACCTCTTTGAGGTTAAATGTCTCCACATGATTAGTTCTGGCCAGTGAACCATAAGCACCTCTGTTTCATTTCTATGCAAAAGTACTTAAGAGCCAGTAAGCAATTTGCAATATTCTCATTCCCTACCAAGGTATTCATGAGAGCACATGGTGAGAGGGTGTCAGAAAATGAAGGAATCTCAGTAAATTGGGGTCTCTATTTAATACATCAGAACTCTCCTGTTAACCTTTAATGTAGATGTAATCTAAGCAAGAAATAAACCATTGTTCTCTTAAGCTAGAGAGATTTTCAAGTGTTTGTTATCACAACATAACCAAGCCTATCTTAACTGATAGAGTAGTTTGTCCTAAAAAATATGCATAAAGGTACATAAACAAAATTTTTAAATAATGCTAGAAATCTGGAAGCAATTGAAAAGCCCCATAAAATAGAATCTTTAAATTACATATAATTAATACTATGTAACCATTTAAAATGAGATTGTATACATATATCAGGTTGGCCAAAAAGTTCATCTGTGTTTTTCTATAACATCCAACCAAAAACCTGAATGACCCAATGTTTATTGACAAGGAAAGATATTCTTGATGTAACACTGAGTGAAAAAAGTAGGTTATAAAGACATGCACAGTTTGATCCAATTTTGTTGCTACACATATACACACTCTATGTACACATATCAAAATGTTAATATTCTCTGATGAACTTCCAGTGATTTTTCTTCCTATTTCTGCTTGTCTGAGCTCTTTAACTGTACATGCATTACTTATGTAACAAGAAAAACAGTAATTTTTAAATTGAGCCAGGATCTAAGTCTCAGTTATACAAGATGATAAACCCTGGAGACTTACTATACAACATATTGACTATAGTTAACAACATTGTCTTATATACTGAAAAATTTGCTAAAAGGGTAGATTTTAGGTGTTCTTATCACAAAAAAAAACTTATTAATAGAAGGCAAGAGGATACTTTTGGAGGTGATGGAGAGGCTCATGGATAGATTACAGTGATGGTTTCTTGAGTGTAGACTTATCTCCAAATTCATCAAGTCATACACACTAATTATGTATAGTCATGAACATGTATGTATAATTATGTATAGCTTTTGTATGCCAAAAATGAAAAGAATAAACAATCCCCTCAAAAAAATTAGCCAGGTCACTGATTATTTAAAGTCCTCATTGAGGTAGATTCATTTCAGGAAACTAAGGTTTTCTTCACCCCTATGACTAGGAAATAAACAAGATTTCCATTTTGTTTAAACAAAGGTCAAAAGAAATTTTTTAAAGCCACCTCAGATAACATGAATCTTCAGCATAAAATGGATGTCTGATTTATTTCCTTTCATTTTCCTAGCAGATGGGCAGCTGTTCTTGTACTCACAAACCTACTGTTACAAGCAGGATATTCAAGCCAAGACCCTGAGGGGTGATTTTTAATCATTCATGTTGAGCTCTAGCGAAGAAAGGAGACTATTGTTATGCAACTCACGGAAGCACTCAACCTTCCCTTTTCAACTTCATTTTGGTTCTTCTACTTCAAGTTTCACATACTAGCTACATTTTGAAAGGTGATTCTAATATATGCCTTCTAAAAAGCATAAACATTCCTTTTACTTAAGAGAGTTATAACACTAAATGCGTGTATCTGGATGACAATTACACTTTTACAGTTCCATCAGGAAGCTTCCACATGCCTCTTATCCTCATCCATCAGAGGGAAGACAGAATGAAAAAAAAAAAAAAGACAATCACAGAAAACTAGCCAAACTGATCACATGGATCACAGCCTTGTCTAACTCAATGAAACTATAAGCCATGCTGTGTAGGGCCACACAATATGAACAGGTCACTGTGGAGAGTTCTGACAAAATGTGGTCCACTGGAGAAAGGAATGGCCAGCCACTTGAGCATGCTTGACTTGAGAACCCCATGAACAATTGTTGTTCTTCAGTCACTCAGTCATGTCTGACTCTTTCCGACCCCATGGACTGCAGCATGCCAGGCTCCCCTGTCCTTCACCATCTCCTGGAGCTTGCTCAAACTCATGTCCATTGACGGTGATGCCATCCAAACATCCTGTCCTCTGTTGCCCCCTTCTCCTCCTACGTTTAATCTTTCCCAGCATCAGGGTCTTCTCTGATGAGTCAGAGCATCACATCAGATGACCAAACAAAGTACTGGAGCTTCAACCTCAGTATCTGTCCTTTCAGTGAATATTCAGGGTTGATTTCCTTTAGGACTGACTGGTTTGATCTCCTTGTGGTCCAAGGACTCTCAAGAGTCTTCTTCAACACCACAGTAAAAAGGATCAATTCTTCAGTGCTCAGCCTTCTTTATGGTCCAAATCTCACATCCGTACATAACTACTGGTAAAACCAAAACTTTGACTATACAGACCTTTGTTGTCAAAGTAATGTCTCTGCTTCTTAGTGCATTTTCTTGATTTCTCATAGCTTTTCTTCCAAGAAACAAGCATCTTTTAATTTTATGGCTGTAGTCACCATTTGCAGTGATTTTGGAGCCCAAGAAAGTAAAATCTTTCATTGTTTCCATTGTTTCCTCATCTATTTGCCATGAAGTAATAGGACAGGATGCCATGATCTTAGTTTTATGAATGCTGAGTTTTAAGCCAGCTTTTTCACTCTGCTCTTTCAGTTTCATCAACAGGCTCATTAGTTCCTCTTCACTTTCTACAATAAGGGTAGTGTCATTTGCATATCTGAGGTTATTGATAATTCTCCCTGCAATCTTGATTCCAGCTTGTGCTTCATCCAGTACATTTCATATGATGACTAAGCAAAGTGACAATGTACAGACTTGATGTACTCCCTCCCCAATTTTGAACCAGTCCATTATCCCATGTCCAGTTTTAACTATTGATTCTTGACCTGCATACAGGTTTCTCAGGAGGCAGGTAAAGTGGTCTGGTATTCCCATCTCTTGAAGAGTTTTCCACAGTTTGCTGTGATCCACACAGTCACAGGCTTTAGCATAGTCAATGAAGCAGAAGTAGATGTTTTTCTGGAATTCTCTTGCTTTTTCTATGATCCAACAGATGTTGGTAATTTTCTCTCTAGATCTCCTGCCTTTTCTAAAATAATTATGAAAAGGCAAAAAGATATGACACTGAAAGATGAATTACCCAGGTCAGTAGGTGCCCAATATGCTACTGGAGAAAAACAAAGAAATAGCTCCAGAAGGAATGAAGAGGCTGAGCCAAAGTGGAAACAATGCCCATTTTGTGGATGTGTCTGTGGTGAAAGTAAAGTCCGATGCTGTAAAGAATAATATTGCTTAGGAACCTGGAAGATTAGGTCCATGAATCAAGGTAAACTGAATGTGGTCAAACAGGAGATGGCAAAAGTAAACACTGACATTTTAGGAATGAATGAACTAAAATGGACGGGTTGGGCAATTTAACTCAGAAGGCCATTATATCTACTACTGTGGGCAAGAATCCCTTAAAAGAAATGGAGTAACCCTTATAGTCAACAAGAGAATCCAAAATGCAGTACTTGGGTGCAATCTCAAAAATGACAGAATGATCTCAGTTCATTTCCAAGGCAAACCATTCAATAGCACAGTAATCCAAGTCTAAGCCCCAACCACCAATGCCGAAAAAGCTGAAGTTCAATGGTTCTATGAAGACCTACAAGATCTTCTAAAACTAACACCCAGAAAAGATGTCCTTTTCATCATACGGGACTAGAATGCAAAAGTAGGAAGTCAAGAGACAGACAGACAAGTTTGGCCTTGGAGTACAAAATGAAGCAGGGCAAAGGCTAACAGAGTTTTGCCAAGAAAATGCACTGGTCATAGCAAACACCCTCTTCCAACAACACAAGAGAAGACTCTACACATGGACATCACCAGATGGTCAGTACCAAAATCAGACTGATTAAATTCTTTGCAGCCAAAGATGGAGAAGCTCTGTGCAGTCAGCAAAAACAAGATTAGGATCTGACTATGGCTCAGATAATGAACTCCTTATGGCAAAATTCAGACTCAAATTGAAGAAAGTAGGGAAAACCACCGGGACATTCAGGTATGACCTAAATCAAATCATTTATGATCATGCAGTGGAAGTGACAAATAGATTGAAGGGATTAGATCTGATAGAGTGCCTGGAAAACTATGGAGGGAGGTTCGAAATATTGTATGGGAGGCAGTGATCAAAACCATCCCCAAGAAAAACAAATGCAAAAAGGCAAAGTGGTTGTCTGAGGAGATCTTACAAAGAGCTGAGAAAAGACAAAAAGCGAAAGGCAAAGGAGAAAAGGAAAGATACACCCATCTGAATGCACAGTTCCATAGAATAGCAAGGAGAGATATGAAAGCCTTCCTAAGTGAATAAAACAAAAAAGGAGAGGAAAACAATAGAACAGGAAAGACTATAAAGATCTCTTCAATGAAATGGTGACAGACTTTATTTTCTTGGGCTCTAAAATCACTGCAGATGGTGACTGCAGCCATGAAATTAAAAGATGCTTGCTCCTTGGAAGAAAAGCTATGACAAACCTAGACAGCATATTAAAAAGCAGAGATATTATGCTGCTGACAAAGGTCCATCTAGTCAAAGCTATGGTTTTTCCAGTAGTCACGGATGTAAGACTTGGACCATAAAGAAGGCTAAGCACCAAAGAATTGATGCTTTTGAATTTGGGTGTTGGAGAAGACTCCTGAGAGTCCCTTGGACAGCAACCAGTCAATCCGAAAGGAAATCATTCCTGAATATTCATTGGAAGGGCTGAATCTGAAGCTCCAATACTTTGGCCTCCTGATGTAAAGAGCCAACTCATTAGAAAAGACCCTGATGCTGGGAAAGATTGAGGCAGGAGAAGAAAGAGTTGACAAAGGACTAGATGGCTGGATGGCATCACCGAGTCAATGGGCATGAATCTGAGCAAGCTCCAGGAGATGGTGAAGGACAGGGATGCCGGGCATGCTGTAGTCCATGAGGTAAGAAAGAGTCGGACACAACTGAGCAACTGAACAACAACAACACAATCATAAATGCTTCAGTACTGATTCTCATGGGGACAAGATGGGGGAGGAGGCTTACATGTCAAAAAAAGGATGTGTTATGAGTTGATGTGTACTCCCGGGGCAATGTGATTGATGCTTTTATTTACCCCCTCTCTCCAAAAGAAAACTAGAAATGCCAAGAAATTGATACACTATAAAGAAGTTTCAAGACTGAATGTCTAAAGGGTCATATTTGAGAATATTCGGTTTTAACCAGAAAATCACGTAAACTTCCCACATTTAATCATGGGTGCTGTTGCTCAGATAACTGAGGTTAAAAGGGGAAACCATTACAGTCATTTATTCAACAAGCATTTATTGAGTATCCACTATGTGGCTGGATTGCCATGACATAATGGTCAACTGAAGTAGACAGGATCCCTGCCCTCCTGAGACTTAAAGGAGATAATACAAGCTGATAATAGCTAGGATCCAAAATATCAACAAAGTGGAATGGGTCTTTAGTTTCGAATAAAGGTTGAAGGAAAGAGAATAAACAAAGATAGTTATGGTATCTATATTATGGAGCTTATGGTCTATGGAGCCAATCTGAAAGGCAGATATAATCAAGTATTTTTAATGGAGGCACACAGGATGCTATGGAGATTGTATAAAAATGGGACAAGCAAAATATGAAGGGAATCAAGGATGGCTTCCAGAAGGAAAGTAGTAGAGTTTCACCTCTATCCTGAATAATTAATAAGAATGAGTTACGTAAGAAAGATGAGAAATGAGTTTTACAACACAGATTACCACATGGAAACGTCCTGAGATAAGAGAGAACATTTCATGTTTGGGAAACAGAGAAGACGATTGTGGCTGGAGTATAACAAGTGAGAGAGAAAGTGTCAGGAGGTGAGACTAGAGGGTAGGCAAGGACTAAAACTTTTTAAATTGAGATATAATTAAAATACTATAAAGTTTAATATATACCATTCACTGTGTTTTTTAAATATTCACAAAGTTATAAACCAGCAAACTATCTAATATCAGAACATTTTCATCACCCCTAAAAAAGTTAATTCGTATATCAGGACCTGAAATAGGAGGGAAGGGGGCAGGGCACAACATTCAAAAGAATGACATGCATATAGGACATAACAAAAACTGGTGAGAACCAACTAGATCCAAGATTGCACAATATCTAATTCCAGTGGACCTTAAGTAGGCCTCCATTTTATGCTCATTTTATTACATCAGCATGTGAAGTGACATACAGGTGCCATGACAGTTCTGAGGCTAAATCATAAAAGTCCAAAAAGTAGGGGTGGACCAATTCCTGGGAATCCCTGTCCCTTCCCCCAAACAGTTGGAATACTGTTCTCACTCATTAGCCTATGAAATTACTCAGCCAATAAAAACTAACTACCCCATATTTGGAGTCTCTCAACTTCTGATATGGACCCTATTCTGTCTGTAGAGTGTCAAGGCCATTCTTGCGTTTTAAGAGGGACTGCATTCTCTCTATAGAATGTGTAGCTCTCTAAACCATTTCTTACCCATCAATTTGTCTTTCATTGAACTCCTGTGATGAGACAAAGAAACCAAACTTTATTAAGTCCCGAGACCAGGTGTATGATTTCAATAAAAAGACTGTGGGTTCAAGTCTCAATTTGAGTTGCGTGGTTTCAGACCCACAAAATGGAGGCCTCAGTCAACGGCCTGGCTCATATCACAAATTTGAACCTAAGTTGATGCTGGGAGGGATTGGGGGCAGGAGGAGAAGGTGACGACAGAGGATGAGATGGCTGGATGGCATCACTGACTCGATGGATGTGAGTCTGAGTGAACTCCAGGAGTTGGTGATGGACAGGGAGGCCTGATGTGCTGCGATTCATGGGGTCACAAAGAGTCGGACACGACTGAGCGACCGAACTGAACTGAAGCCTACACTTATAGGAAATATTTGTCAGGGAAATCTAACATACACCAATTATAATACTCCAACTCAGAGTTGAACCATAAAGAAAGCTGAGCGCCGAAGAATTGATGATTTCGAACTGTGGTGCTGGAGAAGACCCTTGAGAGTCCCTTGGACTGCAAAGAGATCAAACCGGTCAGTCCTAAAGGAAATTATTCCTGAATATTCATTGGAAGGACCGATGCTGAAGCTGAAGCTCTAATACTTTGGCCACCTGATGCAAAGAGGTGACTCACTGGAAAAGACCCTCATTCCAGGAAAGACTGAAGACAAAAGAAGGGGGCGGCAAAGGATGAGATGGTTGGATGTAATCATCAACTCAATAGACATGAGTTTGAGCAAACTCCAGGAGATAGTGAAGGACAGAGAAGCCTGGCATGCTGCAGTCCATGGGGTTGGAAAGAGTTGGACATGGCTTAGCAACTGAACAACAACAAACACTCAGCTTTAGTGAGTTAAAGCTTACCCTAGAAAACAGGACAAGTTAGTCTCATAAGGAAATCCCCAGCCTCCTGGCAAATCATGCCCTTTTTCATGTTGCCTCTTTCAACTTTCCATAAAATTCACTCTTGCCCAAAATTCCTTGGGAAGAGTGCTCCACTACTTGTTAGGTACTCCTCTGTGAATGAAAAATATTGCCTGCTATACCAGTAAACAAAGGATGTTGCCACCATCAAGACATCACATTACAGCCTCCCCCACAGTGAGCCCTGAGGGAACTCAGGATGAAACAGGATGCCCAGCACCTAGCAGTCAAGTGCTGTAGCCACCCCCGACAATGAAGCACTGAGAGGAGACTCACATAGGATACTAGCCCCACACAGCTGAGCTGCCTATCACAGAAATGATTTCAAGTAGCCCAGACTTTGCAACTTCCCATGCATAAAAGCATTCAAATTGTTAACTTGAGATACCTAGTTTTCTTTAATTAAGAATAATCTTTCGATGTTACGACTACCCAGTCTTTGTTGCAAAAACTCCTATATATTCTGCCCCCTCCCTTGCCTCTTTGGAGTAGTCCCTCAGAGTGATCTGAGACTTCGGTGTCCCTGACTTGAAGTCCTCAGAACATTTGCCAAATAAACCCTAACTCTCAACTTTCAGGTTGTGCATTTTTTCCAGTCAATACCCCCAATCCATAGATTGTTTTCCCTTGAATATATGACATTAAACTCATTACTAAACTGTTTTGTTTTTGTCATTTGGCACCTCCCAAAAGCAGCTCAATACCCATAAGCATTTATGTTCCCCTAGTCCCAACCCCTACCAAGTACAAATCTACTTCCTATCTCTATACTTTCTCCTATTCTGGACATCTCATATAAATGGAATAATA
This sequence comes from Budorcas taxicolor, assembly GCF_023091745.1. Classification (NCBI taxonomy): domain Eukaryota; kingdom Metazoa; phylum Chordata; class Mammalia; order Artiodactyla; family Bovidae; genus Budorcas; species Budorcas taxicolor. The sequence goes on from NC_068935.1 coordinate 37,501,039, forward strand.
CAATATGTTTCTGGCTTCTTTCATTTAGCACAAGGTTTTCAAGGTACATCCATGTTGTGGCATGTATCAGTACTTCATCGCTGCTTACAATGGAATAATATTCCTGTATATGGATAATATAATATTTATCTTTTCATCAATTGATGGATATTTGGCCTGATTCTACTTTTTAGCTATTATGAATAATGCTAGAACATTTGCATACAAGTTTATGTCTGAGTGTTTTCAATCTCTGATATATACTGAGGAATAGAACCATTGGGTCAAATGGTAACTATTTAACTTTTAAAGAAACTAAAAGGTCAGCTATCACAGTTTCATGTAGATCATTGAATAATTTTGCATTTTACTCTACAGGACAATAGGAAGCTAGTGGTCACAAAGAATTGGACATGACTTAGCAATTGAACAACAACAACAAAGGGTTGTTAAAGTATGGTATTGTTTGCTTTACATTTTTGAAATCTTCCTTGGCTACTATATAGAGAATGGATCAAAAGAAGCAAAACTGGAAAAAAAGAAAATTAATTAGGGGTCTACTGCAAGACTCTGGACATAGATGGTGGCTGGGACTAGAGAAGGTAGTAGCAGTGGCTCTGGGAGGACAAAGATGGATCTGAGAGATACTTGGCAGTACAATTAACCTGCCGTCTTCTTTGATTAGATACTGTGAGCAAGAGAGGGGGATGTGTTAAAGGTGATTCACAGGTTTGCAGTTACTAATAACCTCTGCCAGAGCAACTTCAATAGATTGGTAGGCAAGAAAGCCAGATTACAATGAGTTCATTCAGCAAATGTTTATTGAATACCTACTATGTGCTAAGCACAGAGGATATACAGCAATGAAGAGAACAGAAAAAAATCCCTGTTCTCATAGAGCTTAAATTTAGCAGGAGGAAGAGAGAAGGGGAGGGGAGAAAAGGTCAAAGCAATCCATCATATAATATGTTGGAAAGTGATAAGTACTACAGACAAAAATTAGAGTAATAAAGCTTATCTCCAAAGGAATTATAAACATTTAAATAACACTAATGAGAGCCATATACTAGTCCATGTGCTTTATATATATTTAGTCATTTAATCCTTACAACACTATAAGTTAGGTACAGTTATTATCCCACTTTACAAATGAGGAAACTGAGGCACAGAGAGGTTTCTGTTATTTTCTAAAGTAAGTTGCCCAAGTTCACATAGTTTGTGACTAGAATGGCTGAAATTCAAACTAAGATATCTGGCTGCAAAATGTGAGCTTGTAACCAATATGCTATACTGAAAGAGAGAGAATATGGTCTATCTGAAAACAGACTACACCAAGGGAAGATTTTATTTTTAACCAAAGCTATTTAAGGATGGTTACAGGATAAGGCATAGAAAGCAATGGAGATTGAAATTATTTATAGAGGGAATACCTTATAGAATGAAATCTCAGGAAATTAAGAGGCTTTAGAGAAGATGGTATTTGGGAAACTTCCTAAGTATATAACTATCTTAGGATATCTTGTTTGTTTCTAACATTTGAGTAGGCAGGACTTAAAGGAGAGCATTGTTTTGGTACTTTGGGTATTTTTGGTCAACTTTTCTAGATTATTCTGCCTCAATTCTTTGACTAGTCCAAAAATCCAAATGGAAAAAAGAAATATATATAAGAATAAGTGAAAGAAGAGATAAATACAGTTCTGAAGTTGACTGACCCTCAAACAGACTAGGTGAAGTTAAAATGCAGTGAGTTGCCACAAAGGGGAGGAAATCCTTGGATGCAGAACTCCACTTTCCTTCATAATTTCTTCTGGGAAAGCCTTGTATAAGGTCCAGAGGTGTCGGGATTAATCACGGGCCATCTTTTTGCACTTCAAATCCTGTCTACCATTTCTATGTTTACTATCACCAAGATGACTCCCAACTACCTAGAACTCAGTCCACTTGCTTTATTTGGTCTGGGAATACTATGACCTCCTCCTCCTTTACATGCTGATCAGTATATGCAGAAGGAATGAAGATGAATACTTTGCAATCAGATGAGAGGTCAACCTCGTTGACTTGCAGCTTCTGCAGCCTTCCTTAAATCTGGGCTTCCCTGGTGGTTCAGTGGTTAAGAACCTGCCTGCCAATTCTGGAGACATGGGTTCAATCCCTAGGGTGGGATGATCCCCTGGAGGAGAAAATGGCAACCCACTCCAGCATTCTTGCCTGGAGAATTCCATGGACAGAGGAGCCTGGCAGGCTATAGTCCATGGGGTTGCAGAGTCAGATACATCTGAGCATACATGCATGCCTGAGAGGCCAACAACATAAAAACTCAAGAATGGAAAATTGTAAAAAAGAAAAAAAAAAAGTATTGAACCACACTAAGAATTAAGATCTGACTGCAATCAGCAAAGGTTTACTGGATGCCAATGTACAAACAGGCATCTGTACTAGAGAAAGATGCTTAGGCATGACTGTGCCCTTTTAGGTCTCTCCAACCTCAACCCACCATCTGTCTATTCAATGCATGAACATTTCTGGGAAGAGTCAAGACAGGGAAACGCTCTTGATTTAAAAGGAACAGAGGGAAGAAAAGATGACAAGCATGGAGACACATTCTATAAAAATTCTGTAGATATTAGTGCCCCCTATTTTTATTCTTAAATTGCCATGACTCAGCCTCCGTCCACCAGAAGAACACGCTGCAAAGCTATCTGCCTATTTAATCACATCAAGACCGGAAAATCTGAAATGAGTTTGCAAAGGGTTGATGCTTATGGAGGAAGTATAAGAATTGGTATATGCTAATTCTCTTCCTCATATGACTGTCTGCCATATCTGATATCAACTACAGGCTCTGAGGTAATCTCTATGACTGACTAATCTCAGTCTCAGTAAGCCCAGGCCACTCCAGGAGGGAAATAAGAGCAGTCCACAGAGTAGCCTACAGCAGGCAGATTGACTTTATCCCAAGATAAATGATTCATGGCAAATGGTGGAATTTGACTTCAAAAAAAAAACATAATGTGTGGAATAGGAAAGGAACAAACGCTGTTGCAAAAATTAAATGCTTGCAGCACAGAAATATAATCTAAATACAGCTATTGCTGAAAGATTAAAGGCTGAAAGGATTCATACTCTGAGAAGCTATTTTACTCTCTAATGAGAGAGTAAAGACTATTAAGAATCTTAACATTTATAAGTACTAGTGGACATTTCCATAAAATGACTCTCTTCTCCCTTCTCTCCTCCACTCATCTTCTAGCTAAAATCTAAAACAAAAAGGTATAGATTTTAATGTTCTGTTTTCCAGGGATATAAAGAGGGACTACTATTATTTCAGTACACATATATATTTTGGACATGAATATATATAATTTCCCAATTGTCATAAATATGAAGAAAACACATATTCCCAGCATTTCTACCAGCTAGCTGCTAGACTCAACAGCTTGGCAGTTGGATCTGTTGGCCTGTGAAGCCAAATAGGTAAGTAAAGACTAAATGGAGCCGATTATACAGAGTGAAGTAAGCCAGAAAGAAAAACACCAATACAGTATACTAACACATATATATGGAATTTAGAAAGATGGCAATGATGACCCTGTATGCAAGACAGCAAAAAAGACACAGATGTGTATAGCGGACTTTTGGACTCAGAGGGAGAGGGAGAGGGTGGGATGATTTGGGAGAATGGCATTGAAACATGTATACTATCATGTAAGAATCGAATTGCCAGTCTATGTCCCATGCAGGATACAGTATGCTTGGGGCTGGTGCACGGGGATGACCCAGAGAGATGTTATGGGGAGGGAGGTGGGAGGGGGGGGTTCATGTTTGGGAACGCATGTACACCCGTGGTGGATTCATGTCAATGTATTGCAAAACCAATACAGTATTGTAAAGTAAAATAAAGTAAAAATAAAAATTTAAAAAAATAAAAATTAAAAAGAAAAAATAATAATAATAATTTAAAAAAGACTAAATGAACATCCTCAAGGTCTTTAATTCAAAGAAAAACATACTCACTGTTTGAACCTAGGAAATGTAAGCAAATAACACAACTTCTGGAACACTGAGGTTCAAGTTAATTGGGTGACAAGCCTAAACAAAGGTTTGCTTTGTGACATAGGAGATAGTTTTGACTCTATTCCTGTCAGAGGAGGCACTTCTTAAAACATGCCTAGCAGCAGCAGCAGAACTAGTACCATCGAGAAGCCAGTTAAACAGGCAAAGACAAGACATTTTGAAGGTCTAAGAACCTTCATCTTTATGGACTACTCACCCCAATGCAAAATGCATTTCCCACAATACATACAGCCTCCCATATACACTCACATGAAGGAAGTAAAGAAAACACATTTTCAGCTATGACTAAAGATCAATCTGATCAGCTAAAAATTCTTTATCATTATACTGTATTTTCCTACGTTTCTTGACATTCTGAGCCCATTTGCTCTTAAAGTCTATTCAAGGACATACATACCTGAATAAAGAAGCATTTAAAATTCATTCAGATGACAGTGAAAGTAAAAATTCAGTAAAACAGAAAAACACTTCTAACAGTTAAAACAAGCATACAATTTTACCAGTTAAAACAAGCATACAATGTTACCATTTGATTGTTAAATTACATTACTTGTTCCTGAAAGGAGTTTAATAAAGCTACACGGAGTCCTTTCCGCATGCAAAAATGAACACACACACAAGCTAACCATTTGGCTGTCATAGAAATATAAAGAAATCACTGGATAATGAAGAAGAATTCAAGTACAGCTGTCTCACAAAACATGAAAAATCACAGCAGGTCTAAACTCATATTTCCCCCAAAGCTAGCATCATTATTACTAAATTATACACCAAAAACCAGCTGCAGTGAGTGAGTGTGACTACTCTTTTAACAATGATACCGACTCAAAGTCAAAGCTTATGTCATCACAGACAAACATGAGACATTTGTCCAGTGCTCTTAGCTAGAATTCCTTTTTTTTTCCAATTCACTTTGGAAATCTTTCCAAATATTGTAAAGTAATTAACCTCCAATTAAAATAAATAAATTTATATTTTAAAAAAAGCCAGAGGGAACACACTCAGCTAACTATACACCTGAAATTTAAAAATAAAAAACAAAGAGCCTCAGGGCTCTTGTACAAGGAGTAGGCAAGGAGTAAAGAATGATGTCCTTTTTAATCTCAGATAATGGACCATCAATATGCCAAATCTATAGTACCCAAAAAGCCACCAGATATGTGGGCATCTCTCTATGTCTTCTCACAGAAGAATAAAAATACTCCTCTACAGAGATATAAAGAATTATGCTGAAGCAACAATTACTGCAAATACAGTTTGAAAACATATTGGAGAAAGTGAAGGAAGATCCTAAGTTTCTGGGTTTTCTTTCTTTTTGTTTTTGCACTCAGACCTCAGATGCATATGGTCTAGGTTGCGGTCATACACTGTCATATTTTACATTGCAAGATATGCTTCCCCAACAGTTGAATGTAAATGGAATTTTGTTACTCAGATCACAAAAAGTGAAATATCTGGGAATCCAGAATTCATTAATCTTTCATCGAGGCAAATCATGCATTTTCCCCAGATTCCAATGTCTTACTCTCAAATTTTTGAATATGACACGTTCTTCAGCTAAGTAACTCCTTTTATTATGAGTGCTAAGCAAAAGCAATAACTATAACTAGAAGCAGTAAGTAAAACTTGTAAGAGAACTGATATAAAGAATGGGTCTGGTCATTTACAATAATAATATGGTATTACTTTAAAAAGTGAGGGAGGAACTTGCCCTTTATGGTAGTGAGTTCCCTGTTACCAAAGACATCCAAAGATAGGCAGAGTAACACCTATCATGAATTTAGTAACACAATTCACTCACTGGCTGTATAGCAGTGATACTGAGCAGGGCTCTATCAGGCTCCTGGGCACAAAAGCCTTTGCCTTTCTGTGTCCTCCACTTCTTGATTACAGGAAATAGGCTTCATCCAGCCTCCATGACCTTGCCTGAGTTCCAAGGGACAGGTTCAAACAGGTACTGTTTAGGGAAGATAGGAGATGTGGGGACAAGGAAGGAGCAGTCCAGAAATCATAATGCAGCCTTAGGGCAGAGTCTTAGCTCCCCAACAAGGAATATATATAACAACATCTTAGAATGCTTTTGCAGATACTAAAACCCCCACTAGGTGGGAAAAGCTAACTGTGTGCTGCCCACAAGGACAGAGACTCCAGACCGGTTAGAACAGAAAGGTTGATGATGCTGACTCCCACTTATCTCACCACCAACCAATCAGAAGAATAGCACTGATTTGAGCATCCCCTCTTTGAACCACTATCATAAAACTTCTCACTACCCTCTCAAAGTTGGGACATAACAGTTTTGAGGGCATTAGCCTTCTGTGGCCTCCTTTGCCTAGCAAAGGAATAAAACTCTTAGATTTAATCTGGTGTCAGAGTACAGAGAATGGATTCAGCTTCAGTAGTAACTTTTAAGGTTCTTGAAATTTTATGATTCTTTGACTCTGTGAATGCTGCTATGAACTATTTTCTAAAATGATCATTTTTTTTACACAGCAAATACTTAATTATTTTTATAAACCTGCCTTTTCACACGTTGAGTCTATTTAAAGATGGCAAACACCTACAATTGTATCTGATGTCTTTATTCTCTTTCATAAGATAGATGTGAACGTTTACTCTTGAGAAAACACAGGCTTATCTTTAAAAATGCATTCTTTTTATGACCAAAATTGAGATTAAAATAATCAGAAGGCAAGTGGAGGAGGTAAGGTTTAGAAGACTAGCTGGTAAGAAGTTTGGGAACAACTAAACTAAAGATTCAAATATATGTATACATGACCTCCAGAATTAAAAAGAAAGGAAGACAGAAAAGGAAGGGAGAAAGGAGGAAAGAAAATGAAAGAAATCAACCAGCCCTGGTTGGTAGCACCTGTACAAAGTTGTTAAATAAAATAAGAGTACCAATAAAATTGTTCATCAAAGCCACACAAGGTCTCTTTCAAATTGAAATAACAGAATTGACTGGAAAAAAAATCCTGGATACTTGCCTACCACTTAAGCAATGTTCAAACAGTTCTGGAACACTTATTGTGCCAGGATACTCAAACTGTAGCTGCCAACTTAAAAGTATTTACCTCTGAGCCATAAGATATCATCCCATTGGTCAAATGTATTCACAACAAAGCATCACTAATTATCTTTTCAAGAAATAACTAAGCACAGAAAACTAACATCTGAGTCCTTCCTTTCTTATGTTTCAAGTATTATCGATTAGAAATGTCAAAGAATCAAAATCTCATTAATAAGCACTTTGTGACTGATCACTAAGTCCAATAAAGTTATTTTTCATACAAAATAGCCATGTTCCAAACCCCGTAAGCAAAAAGGAAAAGTCTTGAAAGAACCTGTTTTTGAGCCCCTCCTACTCCCAACCACCAAACAATCTGATTAGTAATCACTTCTATTACCCAGGGCATAATTTTTCTTTCCTTGTTCCTTAGTCTCAAAGACACAAAAGGAAAATAAAATGTTGTATCTAGTTTTAAAGTAATCAAAAGGCTAATCAGAGATAAATCCAATCTCTATCCCAGAGAAAATCAGTATCTGTCTGAGTTCCAAATCTTCTTTAAACTGTGGAAAGCCACACTTCTGCTAGGATTGGAGCAGCATCGAAGAACAGATTCTAAGTGTTGTTTTCTAAGACTACCACTCCATTTTAAAAAATCAGAATATGTAGTATTTTCCCCTAAAAATAAATAGTTCTTTAAGTTACAAAATCTCAAAAAATGCTCCAAATTACTTACTGACAGTTCACCCAAGATACCCATGCTAGTTTGATCCTCCATCTTTATCTAGGACTTCCTTTATCTCAGCAACAAGTCCATATGCTTGCCTGTATCACTCTCTCTTATCAAAAAACCCCATCTCTTTTTCCACCCCCAGACCATCTTGCTTACAGTATCCCATGTTCTCACGTGTAATTCCTTCCCCTCCATTCTGACAATTTTTTTTGCCAAGGTCTCCACTCCTTTTAAAGCACCTCTTCATTTCTGCTAACATTTTCACTTTTGGGCTTCCCTGGTGACTCAGTGCTGAAGAATCCACCTGCAATGCAAGAGATATGAGAGACACAGGTTTGATCCCTGGGTTAGAAAGATCCCCTGGAGAAGGAAATGGCAACCCACTCCAGTATTCTTGCCTGGAGAACCCCATGGACAGAGGAGCCTGGCGGGCTACAGTCCATGGAATCGCAAAGAGTCGGACACGACTGAGCAATTAACACTCACTTCTGCTACCTGTTTTTGCTTATTAACTTCAAACCACACCAATTCCTTTTTCTTCAGAACCCTTCAGGTATCCAAACTCCAAACCCTTGGTGTGCCTAAGATCTAATTAAAACCACACACTAAAAAGGATAAACTAACAACAATTGCTTCATTCTGAGCTGACCTTCATATATAGAGACTTCCCAAGTGGCACTAGAGGTAACGAATCTGCCCGCAATGCAGGATAGGTAAGGGATGCGGGTTCCATCCCTTGCTCAGGAAGAGCCCCTGGAGGAGGGCATGGCAATCCACTGCAGTATTCTTGCCTGGAGAATTCCATGGACAGAGGAGCCTGGTGAGCTGTGTCCATGGGGTCGCAAAGAGTCGGACATAACTGAATCGACTTAGCTCACAGCAAGCTTCATACATATAGTCCTTCTGATCCACCAGCAGCAAGACATGTGCGGTGCTTTTCCGGTTATACTGTGGCTACGTATTAAGTCATTCTGTTTCCCTCTGGCTAGACCGCTCTCTATGGAAAGGCTTATGTATTACTGAGACACCTTCCTTGGATTTTGAAGAGAAGAAATGTAGTCCATAAATGCTGGATTTGACTCCCCCGAGTACCCTGCTCTAACAACTGAAATACCGTTGAGGTAGGTGGGCAATATAATCAGTTCAACCTATGTCAAGTTCTTCGCCCACTCATCCAGCAACTATTTGCTAGGCAATGATCTTGGTGCTGTGGATATAAAAACTCTAAGATATGATCTCATATTAGTAAGGTTTCTGATGTAACAATGCATGTGCTTGCATGCTCAGTCGCTTCAGTCATGTCCGGCTCCTCGTCACCCTATGGACTGTAGCCCACCAGGCTCCTCTGTCCATGGGATTATCCTGGCAAGAATACTAGAGTGGGTTGCCATTTCCTCCTCCAGGGGATCTTCCCAACCCAGGGATCAAATCTGCCTCTCTTATATCTCCTGCATTGGCAGGGTGGCTCTTTACCAGTAGCACCACCTGGGAAGCTCAATCCAGTAATGCTGTATGGCAAATAATTTCAAAATTTCAGTGGACTATCACGTTTATTTTGCACATTCATGGGTCTATGGGATTGCTATGGTTTGGCTGGCTCAGCTGGGCTCATCTAAGCTAGACTGGACTCTAGATGTCAGGTTAGGTTTCGGTCTGCTCTGGTCTTCATCCCTGGACCTAGGGTGTAGGAGGAACAGATACTTGAGTCATGTTCTTCTCATGGCATAAGTCAGAAGCTCAAGAGGGGTGTTTGGAAACATGTGAAGCCTCTTTAAGTCCTTGGTCTAGAATTGACAGACTGTTATATCCACTCATATTGCACTGGCCAAAATCATATGGCCAAGCCCCAAATCAACAGGAAATGAATATATATTGTGCCCACATGCCATGCCATGCTAAGTCACTTCAGTCATGTCTGACTCTGTGTGACCCTATGGACTGTAGCTCACCAGGCTTCTCCGTCCATGGGATTCTCCAGGCAAGAATACTGGAGTGGGTTGCCATTTCCTCCTCCAGAGGATCTTCTTGACCCAGGGATCAAATGTGTCTCTTATGTCTCCTGCATTAGCAGGCAGGTTCTTTACCACTAGCACCACCTGGGAAGATATTATGCCCACAGTGAGCCACAACCAGGGTAAAGATGAAAGGAAGCATTGTGAGCAAAAAGTACAATCTATCCACATGGTCCGGATCATAAACAACTTCCAGCCTAGTAAGGGAGATATAATGAGGGGAAATGCTCAGTCACTCAGTCACTGTCGTGTCCAACTCTTCACAGCCCCACAGACTGTAGCCCTAAAGGCTCCTCTGTCCATGGAATTTTCCAGGCAAGAATACTGGAGTGGGTTGCCATTTCCCACTCGAGTGAGGGTGAGTAGGGTCAGCCAAAACTCACCTTTACCATTTTTTTTTAACTCTATCTCATCTACTGTGCAGACTTCCAGACTGATCTTCCCTTTCCTAAAAATTCCCCTCAAAGGGTTCTGAACCTTAGTGGGTATCTTAAATGACTCTGAGATCTGGTTTTCTCAACCACCATGCAGCATCTAACTATTTTCTCCTGTCCTCCTCAAAGAGCAAAAGCAATGCATGATTGCTTCCAAAGGCAAAAGAGGTAGTCACATGATCGATGCCCACCAAACATACCACAGTCAGTTGCACTGAACTCTGTGCCAAGGGTGTGACACCAATGTCTATACCATGAACACCTATTTCCCATGCTGAAGAAACATTAAAGGCACTATTGCCACCAATACTGCTGATATTTTAAACCCTCAGTAGCTTATATGTTTACCCCCCAAAAAGGAAAAGAGCCCTTCAAAATGCCAGTCACACATATTTCAGGCATGCAATATAAAGAAGGTCTGAGTAACAACAGACTATCCCTAGGATCACCCCTTCAGTTCCTTGGGTTGAGGAATTCACTTTATTAACTTTATTCTTTTCACCTCTATAATAAGCTCTCCCCTAGATTAATCCTACATACAAACAGATCTCTGGTGGGCCAAACTCCACTAAATGCTCTGGTAAACACAACTCAAGGCTGGGATCTGAACTGAATAAACCTAATACAACATAATGAATTCTATAAAAGATTTAGGTTTTAAAAATACTAAGAAATAAAAGAGGAGAGAGTGATTTATTTTGCTGAAAGGGTAAGGGAAAGTTTGACACATGATATGACCCTGAGTGTTGGTTCACTAGGTAAACAGGGAGAAAGGCAGTATGTAGTCAAGGGGAATGGTGCAGTTAGTCTGTTCAGTTCAGTCGTTCAGTCGTGTCTGACTCTTTGCAACCCCATGAATCACAGCATGCCAGGCCTCCCTGTCCATCACCAACTCCTGGAGTCCACCCAAACCCATGTCCATTGTGTCGGTGATGCCACCCAACCATCTCATCCTCCATCATCCCCTTCTCCTCCTGGCCTCAATCTTTCCCTGCATCAGGGTCTTTTCAAATGAGTCATCTCTTCACATCAGTTAGCCAAAGTATTGGAGTCTCAGCTTCAACATCAGTCCTTCCAATAAACACCCAGGACTGATCTACTATAGGAAGGACTGGTTGGGTCTCCTTGCAGTCCAAGGGACTCTCAAGAGTCTACTCCAACACCACAGTTCAAAAGCATCAATTCTTTGGCACTCAACTTTCTTTGCAGTCCAACTCTCACATCCATACATGACCACTGGAAAAACCATAGCCTTGACTAGATGGATCTTTGTTGGCAAAGTAATGTCTCTGCTTTTTAATATGATGTCTAGGTTGGTCATAACTTTCCTTAGAAGGAGTAAGAGTCTTTCAGTATCATGGCTGCAGTCACCACCTGCAGTGATTTTGGAGCCTCCAAAAATAAAGTCTGACACTGTTTCCCTATCTATTTGTCATGAAGTGATGGGACCAGATGCCATGATCTTAGTTTTTGAATGTTGAGCTTTAAGCCAACTTTTTCACTCTCCTCTTTCACTTTCATCAAAAGGCTTTTTAGTTCTTCTTTACTTTCTGCCATAAGGGTGGTGTCATCTGCATATCTGAGGTTATTGATATTTCTCCCAGCAATCTTGATTCCAGCTTTTGCTTCTTCCAGCCCAGCGTTTCTCATGATGTACTCTGCATATAAGTTAAATAAGCAGGGTAAAAATATACAGCCTTGACGTACTCCTTTTCCTATTTGGAACCAGTCTGTTGTTCCATGTTCAGTTCTAACTGTTGCTTCCTGACCTGCACATAGGTTTCTCAAGAGGCAGGTCAGATGGTCTGGTATGCCCATCTCTCTCAGAATTTTCCACAGTTTATTGTGATCCACACAGTCAATGGCTTTGGCATAGTCAATAAAGCAGAAATAGATGTTTTTCTGGAACTTCTTGTTTCTTTTTTTATGATGATCCAGCAGATGTTGGCAATTTGATCTCTGGTTCCTCTGCCTCTTCTAAATCCAGCTTGAACATCTGGAAGTTCACGATTCACGTATTGCTGAAGCCTGGCTTGGAGAATTTTAAGCATTACTTTACTAGCATGTGAGATGAGCACAATTGTGCAATAGCTTGAGCATTCTTTGGCATTGCCTTTCTTTGGGATTGGAATGAAAACTGACCTTTTCCAGTCCTGTGGCCACTGCTGAGTTTTCCAAATTTGCTGGCAGCACTTTCACAGCATCATCTTTCAAGATTTGAAATAGCTCAACTGGAATTCCATCACCTCCACTAGCTTTGTTCGTAGTGATGCTTTCTAAGGCCCACCTGACTTCACATTCCAGAGTGTCCAGCTCTAGGTGAGTGTGAGTGATCACACCTTCATGATTATCTGGGTCGTGAAGATCTTTTTTGTACAGTTAGTCTGTGAAAAAGACTAATCTTCTTTTGAGCTGCATAAAGATCAAATGGCAGGTGAGATAATAAATTATGCTTTCCCCTGATAACTGATCTATCTCCTGGATAAATCTGCAGTGGCAGAAGGAAGCCAAGCTGTAGCACTGTTACTGCACATTACCAAGAAAAAGCAATCTAAAAAGTAAAGAGTGCTATTACTTAGTTAAGGTGGAAATTTCCTAGTTCTTGTTACACACATCATGTTTGACCATCCTTGGCCATCATTCTAATACTTAGAATTAGCAGTAAAAATTCTAGGAAATAGAGGTGCTTCTGGAAAGTACAATAGAATTTAAGAAAAAATTAATATTCTAAGAAAGTACCAACTATCAAGAGCTGAATGTTGTTGAATGTCTCCATGTTCTCTAATGTCCCTCATAATACTGCTGAGTAAACAGAACTATCTTATCCCCCTCTTCCATTTTTCTGCCAATACCTACCCTGCTACAGTGGAGTGGGCAGAAAGAGTATATACTCAGCAGCTGTTAGGTGTGGTTGATCTTCTACAGCGTGCCCACAACACACTGCCATCTTTTCTCTGAACCACTAGTTCCATCTTCAAATCATAATGCCGACCTTATCCCTGCAACTTCCGTGAAGTTGGAAGTACTACTTGAATATGACTTATACAATAATATATATAATATTTAGATAAATAAAAATAGCATAACGAAAGACAGATAAAGATGGGGACAGAAACAGACATTAAGGAAGAATGAAAGGGAAAAGTCCTGTGTTTTCAGTGTTTTCTTTCCTTAAAATTTTTTTTGATATGGATCATTTTTAAAGCCTTTATTGGATTTGTTACAAAATTGCTTCTATTTTAAGTTTTGTTTTTTTGGACAAGAGGCATGCGGGATCTTAGCTTTCCAACCAGTGTTTGAACCTGTACCACCTACCTCCCCCTGCCATGGAAGGTAACTGCTCCAACGCTGGACTACCAGGGAAATTCCTATTTTAGTGCTCTTTAATGGTGCTTAGCTCTTGCATTTTGAACAAGAGGCTTCATATTGTAATTTTGTCCTGGACCCCTCAAATTAAGAAGCCTGTCTTCATCTATAATGCAGTCCCTGAAGATGAACAACAGAAACAGTGCTAGTTATCAGAAAACTCTCTCCTTTCTTTTCTTTATCTGAAGCATTTCCTTCTGTATGCCATTGTTCACATGCGAGTCTTTTGGACTGTGAATGTCACAGCTTATTCTCCCCTTTGATAAGATTCCCATACAGCTAAATACTTTGTTAAATGAGCAGACCTGGTTAATAATAATTTCCTCCAAGGGAAAATACAGGAAACTGAAATAATATAGTGCTCTGAATTTCTTTACTGTGCTGATAGGGACAAATCACCATACCAGAAATAAAATATCTAGCTTCTCCCCTATAATTGGCAAAATTCATGAATTACCACAGAAAAAAAAGATAACCTAAAAATAATTTTTATTAGACTTAAGGTGCTAAAGGGTTGGTTAGACACAGGAAGCTGCCACACTGAGAGTAACCGCCTCTTCTACCATATTTGTCTGCTGGCTTGTCTTACCACCCACCAAAGCAAGCCTCAGGTAATAGCCATAATAAAGAAATCTGGTTTGAACTTCCTCCACATGTTGCTCATTAGAAAAACTGTAGATAGTTAAAGGTGGAAAGCAATCACACAATCATATAACACATGCTTTTCATTTTAAATGGAATAACTAAGGTCCACAGAAGTGATTTTAAAATGTAATCTCAAGATAGAAAAGATCCTTAAGGATCCTGTTACCTAATTCTCCATCAGACATTAGAATCCCCTCCAAGTGCTGGAAAAATCCGAGTTCTGGGAAGCTCATTAAGGTAGATACTTATTTCCTTTTTTTAATGCTTCCTTCTCATATCAAGTTAAACTCTGAATTTACTACAGCTTCTATCTATTGGTCTTTGCTCTTATACCTGAGGCCACTTAGTAGAATTTAAATGTTGGAGGACAATGATCATATCCAAACTAAATCTTCTCCTTCAACCCAATATTCCTTGATTCTTCCTCAATGTCCAACCTAAGATCATATAACTAGTCAAGAGGCTAAGAAAGAACGAGATTTCAATCCTCTTAATGTCTTTTATTGTTCTCTTTTCCCTTTACCCCATGACTATAAAACATGACTGGTATGTTTATGACTATAAAACATCAATGGTGAAACATGTGGGATCAGCTAGGATTGCCTAACAGAGCAAACTCAATTTTTTTACCAAAGCAGGGACTACCTCAGTTCAGTTCAGTTGCTCAGTCGTGTCTGAATCTTTGTGACCCCATGGACTGCAGTATGCCAGGCTTCCCTTTCCATCACCAACTATTGGAGTTTACTCAAATTCATGTCCATTGAGTCAGTGATGACATCCAACCATCTCATCCTCTGTCATCCCCTTCTCCTCCTGCCCTCAATCTTTTCCAGCATCAGGGTCTTTTGATATTTCTCCCAGAAATCTTGATTCCAGCTTGTGCTTCTTCCAGCCCAGCGTTTCTCATGATGTACTCTGCATAAAAGGGACTACATAAAGGCCTCTAAAACACCTGAATCCGACAAGCTACCTTCGTTCCCACTTTCCTCTCCTGCATCTCACTAAAATCTTGCAAGGACCACATATTTTCAGAGTTCCAGGCCACTAAACTTCTGTTGGGATGCTATTTAATTTACTTAAACAATTCAGCCCTTGCACTATTTTGCATTAATATAGGCTACAGCAGGATAAAGAAACCAAAGCTAAGCCCGGACACCTCATCACTAAAATAGAGAAATACAATGCTGAAAAAGGGCTTGCCTGGTGGCTCAGTGGTACAGAATCTGCCTGTAACACAAGAGACACAGGAGAAGCGAGTTTGATGCCTGGGTCAAGAAGATTTGCTGGAGAAGGGAATGACAACACACTCAAGCATTCTGGCCTGGGAAATCCCATGGACAGAGAATCCTGGCGGGTTACAGTCCATGGGATCACAAAAGAATTGGACACAACTGAGTGACTAAACAGCAACAACAAGGCCTAGAAAATCTAGAAATTGGGGATAAGGAGGAGAAAGAAGCAGAAAAGAGTCTGACTGTAGTGATTAGCTTGTTTAGTACCCAGTACTATGGGCTTCCCTGGTGGCTCAGAGGTTAAAGCATCTGCCTGCAATGCAAAATACCTGGGTTCGATCCCTGGGTCAGGAAGATGCCCTGGCGAAGGAAATGGCAACCTACTCCAGTATTCTTGCCTGGAGAATCCCATGGACAGAGGAGCCTGGAGAGCTACAGTCCATGGGGTCGCAAGGAGTTAGACACGACAGAGTGACTTCACTTTCACTTTCACTGTTGGAATACATCAAGCCTTAAAATCATTATTATTTTCTGAGGGAATGATAGTCACTCAGTCATGTCCGAGTCTTTGTGACTCCATGGAGTGTAGCCTGCCAGGCTCCTCTGTCCAAGGAATTCTCCAGGCAAGAAGACTGGAGTGAGTTGCCATTTCCTTCTTCAATTATTTTCTTGGCTCCATGCAATAATTTAATAACAATATATACCATTTCTGGAGCACTATACATTAGGCATCCTACTTGCAAAGTAATATTATTAATTTCCTCCCAGATGTTAGTCTCATTTTACTGGTGAGAAAACTAATGTTCAGATTCACTTGCCCAAGGTCATACACCCAGTAAAGCGACACAGCAAAGACTTAACTGCTCACAGAACCCAGAATTTTTACCATCCTCCACTCTCTTACATATAGGCTTCTAAGATGATCTGACTGTGTGAACTGCAGGGAGGGAGATGAAAGGAAATAATGTATAATCTTTAGGATAACTGACAGAGTCCGGTCTGGAATCCACTCTGGCTCCACTAAACCTCAGAATCAGGCAGGCCTTTAGGAACCAAGTGGGAAAAAAAAATCCAGAACACAGCACGTCAGGGATACTGAAGCTGAAGTACATTATTAAGAAGACCAAGGTAAGTTTGATCTTGGGTGAGGCTAGCTGGAGCAGGGATTAAGGACTCTATGATGACATACATAGGTTTATCCTCAGTTGTCTAGAATGGTGTATGGTACCTAGCACGCGCTATGAAGGCATACAGTCGGCATACTTGTGAAATTAATGAATTATCATCGTGTTCTTATAACCTGTGACTATTCCAAAGCAATATAAGTGCTGGAACAACTCAGAGCTAGGGAATGATCCTACGGGCCACGCTTATTCCAGGAACATATCTAGGAGAACAATAATGAGAATGCTAGGAACAACTTAAGATTCCAAACTGGTCCTGTGTGAAGGATTTATTTTTCTGTGTCCTTTTTAAGAATAAATTTCTTTACAATTGCTAAATATGAGTATCTACAAATCTAGTGGTCTCATGTCACTTCACCAGAAACAATCAAGCTAGTGAGCTAAACGAAGCATTGATTTCTTCCAACTCAGTACAGGGTACTTTCTGATGTCCAAACACTGTAGAGAAAGTGCTACTCCTAGGAATAAATTACACTCTATTTGGGTAAGTAGGAACTCTGATTTACCACCATGCTTGTTTATAGTCTCACTAATTCATAACAGTTAATGACTGGCAATGGACTTCCTTGTCAATTATTTTAACTCACTACTCAATGATGTTTTCAGCAGATATTAAATAAGATAGTGCCAGGATAACTGTTACATTCTCATAAACAAATACCATAAAATCAATTAATTGGAATCCAACTAACAGTCCTTTCAATTAAACTGTTTTTCCCCACTGTGCTCACATTTTAGTAGAATGATTATTATCACAAGATAAGAGGAAACTATAAGCAAGGTGGAAAGACAGCCTTCTGAATGGGAGAAAATAATAGCAAATGAAGCAACTGACAAACAACTAATCTCAAAAATATACAAGCAACTCCTGCAGCTCAATTCCAGAAAAATAAACAACCCAATCAAAACATGGGCCAAAGAGCTAAATAGACATTTCTCCAAAGACATACAGATGGCTAACAAATATGTGAAAAGATGTTCAACATCACTCATTATCAGAGAAATGCAAAATCAAAACCACAATGAGGTACCATTTCACACCAGTCAGAATGGCTGTGATCCAAAAGTTTACAAGCAATAAATGCTGGAGAGGGTGTGGAGAAAAGGGAACCGTCTTACACTGTTGGTGAGAATGCAAACTAGTATAGCCATTATGGAGAACAGTGTGGAGATTCCTTAAAAAACTGGAAATAGAACTGCCTTATGACCCAGCAATCCCACTGCTGGGCATACACACTGAGGAAACCAGAATTGAAAGAGACACATGTACCCCAATGTTCATCGCAGCACTGTTTATAATAGCCAGGACATGGAAGCAACCTAGATGTCCACCAGCAGATGAATGGATAAGAAAGCTGTGGTACATATACACAATGGAATATTACTCAGCCATTAAAAAGAATACATTTGAATCAGTTCTAATGAGGTGGATGAAACTGGAGCCGATTATACAGAGTGAAGTAAGCCAGAAAGAAAAACACCAATACAGTATACTAACACATATATATGGAATTTAGAAAGATGGCAATGATAACCCTGTAGGCAAGACAGCAAAAGAGACACAGATGTATAGAACAGTCTTTTGGACTCTGTGGGAGAGGGTGAGGGTTGGATGATTTGGGAGAATGGCACTGAAATATGTATAATACCATATATGAAATGAATCACCAGTCCAGGTTCAATGCATGATACTGGATGCTTGGGGCTGGTGCACTGGAACGACCCAGAGGGATGGTACGGGGAGGGAGGAGGGAGGGGGTTTCAGGATGGGGAACACGTGTATACCTGTGGCGTGTTCATACTGATATATGGCAAAACCAATATAATATTTTAAAGTAATTAACCTCCAATTAAAATAAATAAATTTATATTAAAAAAAAATTAAAACATCAGCAGTAACAAGCCAAATTCAAGGAAAAGCCCTGAGATTGGTATAGATTCAGCCTAGTCTCTTGCTTGTTAATTCTAATCCTGGACCATGAGCACTGATATCTACCACGAAACCCTTAAAGTCATGAACCAGGGTTCAGTTTGGGACGTTATCAGAGGAGACTCTGAAAAAGCCTGGGGCATACAATTCAGGGCCCTGAAAAAAGAGCAGACACCTGAACCAGGAAGCACTACCAGTTATACTGCTTTTGACATGCAGGAAAGGGGAGGTCCAAAACCAGATATGAGAAGGATAGGTAGGCCACTGGAAAGTAATCCCACGATTCTGGATATCTGATTAATCGTTAGGCCACACAAGCAGGCAGTTGCAACAGCACAGAGCCTAAAGCAAAAACCCTGAGTCCCAGAGAAACTAGAGTTCATAAAGTAAAAAGATTCAGTTATTTAGGTAGTTGATTTTACTGATTCATCCAGTAAAATTAATTAATTAAATTTATATATTTATTGCAAAAACTCTGATAGAGGAAAATAAGACAGGCTCTTGGTGCTACAAATGGGGGTTTTTATAGCCAATCATGAAAGGGTTCACATTCCATTTCTTTCACTTAACCACTTGTAATGCTGAATTTTGTGTCAAACTGGTTAGACTATAGAGCTCACCCATTCTGCTAATCTAGGTGTTATTTGTGAAAGTATTTTGTAGATGTTATTAATATATACAGTTGACTTTAAGTAAAGGAGATTATCATTGATAACGAAGTCTGTTGAATGCCTTAACAGAAAAGAAGAAATTCTGCCTCAAGCCTAAAACATTAACTCCTGCCTTGGTTTCTGACGTGCCAACCTGCACTACAAATTTTAGACTGGCCTCCCCCCATAATCTCATAAGCCAAATCCTTAATAATAAATAAGTGGGTGGTTGTGGTTTAGTCACTCAGTTGTGTCTGACTCTTTGGGACACCATGGATGTAGCCTGCCAGGCTCTTCTGTCCATGGGATTCTCCAGGCAAGAACACTGGAATGGGTTGCCACTTCCCTCTCCAGGTAATAAATTAAGTAAATATCTCCATATTGCCTCCTGGTTCTGTTTCTCTGGAAAATTCTGACTGATATACTATTCACGTGACCTTAAGTAAGTTACTCAACCACTTTGAGCCCCAGTTTCCTCATGTAAAAAGTAGGGGTAATAACTACTTTATAGAGATGCTGAGAGTATTACAACTATGATTGAATACCTTATACACTCTCTTACATGTATTAAGGGCTAATAAATGCTATTTTCTGTCTTCTTAAGATAGATCTGACATCATAGCTTTGACCTTCTACTTGTTCTGACTTTGGATAACTTTCTAATCTTTCTAGGTCTTCGAGAGAAAAAACTATTCTACATCTGTGGAATAAGCTGACCAAACAGAAATGGTGACTGAAAACTGGTGTATGTAGTATATGAACCAGAAGGCAAACACAAATATAAAGATGGAGGAACCAGGTACAAGGAGAGAGAAGGACACTGGACAAGAGGAAGGGGGATGGGGGAAGGAACATCTCGAGTATTCTGGAACCTAACATACCAAACGCTTAAGAAAAAAATTAACCTCACTTGCCTCAGACAGACACGTGCTGCATACACATGCATATAAACACATACATATTTCAAATATATTAAACCGTTAAAAATAAATAAATAATGAAAAATCTATAAATCCTAGAAGAAAATATTTTAGGAGCTTGAGAGAAAAGTTTAAGATCTCCTTTTAAAATGATTCACACATGCAAAACTCATAACAGAAGAAAATAACAAATTTTACTATACTAAAATGTAAAAATGGTATGCAAAAAAGTTATTAAACCAAAGTTGAAAGAAAGTAACAGACAGAGAGAAGATATTTGGAATGCATTTAACCAATCAGGAATAATCAAAAGACTCCCACAAATCCATAAAATAAATGAAAACTCAGTAGGTTAAAAAGGCAAATGATTTGCACAGGCAATTTACAGAAACAAAAACACAAATGGCCAATAAACACACAAAGAAATAATTAACCCATTAGTTCTCAGGAAATGCAAGTCAAAAATATAAGCTATTAATTTTCAATATTATTTACAAAAAAATTGAAGTCTGATTTTGTTAATCAAGTGGGACCTAATAAACTTAAAAGCTTTTGCAAAGCAAAGAAGCCATTGACAAAGCAAAAAGACAACCTATAGAAAGGGAGAAAACATTCACAAATGATGTGGCTGACAAGGGATTAACATTCAAAGCATACAAATAGCTCATACAACTCAATATTAAAACAAGAAACAACCCAATCAAAAATTGGACAGAGGACCTCAATAGACTTTGGAACAAAGGAGACTTATAGATGGCTAACAGGCACGTGAAAAGATGCTCAACACTGCTAACTGAAAAATGTAAATCAAAACCACAGTGAGTTTTCACCTCACATCTATCAGAATGGCTGTCATCAAAAAATCTACAAATAATAAATGTTGGTGAGTATGTGGAGAAAGGGGAACTCTTGTACAGGGTTGGTGGGAATGTAAGTTGGCTCACCCACTATAAAAATCAGTATGCTGCTGCTGCTAAGTCACTTCAGTTGTGTCCTACTCCGTGCGACCCCATAGACGGCAGCCCACCAGGCTCCCCTGTCCCTGGGATTCTCCAGGCAAGAACACTGGAGTGGGTTGCCATTGCCTTCTCCAATGCATGAAAGTGAAAAGTGAAAGGGAAGTCGCTCAGTCGTGTCCAACTCTTCACGACCCCATGGACTGCAGCCTACCAGGCTCCTCCTATCCATGGGATTTTCCAGGCAAGAGTACTGGAGTGGGGTGCCATTGCCTTCTCCAATAAAAAACAATATGGAGATGTTAAAAAAACAAAAACAGAACTACCATATGATCTAGTAATTTCACTCCCGGATATACCTCTGAAAAAAAAAGAAAGCAGTAATTTGAAAAGATACACACATCCCAGTGTTCATAGCAGCATTACTTACAATAACCAAGACATGGAAGTAACCCAAGTGTCCATCAACAGAGGAATGGATCAAGAAGATGTATATATATATACACACACACACGATATATATATACATACACACCACATATATATATATATATATATATATCATATATATATACACACATCACACACACACATATGTGTGTGTGTGTGTGTGTGTGTGATGGAATATTACTCAGCAATAAAAAATGAAATACCGCCATTTGTAGCAACATGGATGGAACAAGAGAATCCTATGCTTAGGGAAGTAAGTTGGAGCAATACAAATACTAGATGATATCACTTGTATGTGGAATCTGAATAAAACATGAATGTATTTGCAAAACAGACTCAGAAACATTTAAAATAATTTTGTGGTTATCAAGGGAGAGAGGGTGGGGGATGAGATGGTTGGATGGCATCACTGACTTAATGGACATGAGCTTGAGCAAACTCTAGGAGATGGTGAAGGACAGGGAAGCCTGGCGTGCTGCAGTCCATGGGCTCACATAGAGTCAGACCCGACTAAGCAACTGAACAACAACCAAGGGTGAGGGAAGAGCCAAATTACAGGTATAGGATTAACAGATACAAACTACTATATATAAAATAGATAGACAGACATAGAGAATGAACTGGTGGACACAGTGGGGGAAGAAGAAGGTGGGATGAATCGTGAGAATAGCATTAAAATATATACACTACCTTACGTAAAACAGTGAGTCAGAAGTTGATATATATGACAGGGAGCGAAGCCTGACACTCTGTGATGACCTAGGGGGTGGTGGGATAGAAGGGAGATGAGAGGCTCAAGAGGGAGGGGATAAATATATAATTATGACTGATGTGCGCTGTTGTACGGCAGAAACCAACACAACACTATAAAGCAATTATCCTCCAATTTAAAAATTGAAAAAAAGATAAGCAACAAGAATTTACTATATAGCACAGGGAATTATAGCCATTATCTTATAATAACCCATCATGCAGTATAACCTGCAAAAATACTGAACCAATATGCTGTATACCTGAAATGAGCACAATATTGTAAATCAACTACACTTCAATTTTTTAAAGTCTGACTTTGTTAATAATATTTGCATAAGATGTGAAGAAAATGCCATGAAGAACTATGGAGGGCAATTTGATAATTATTAATATTGCTTGTACCCACAGATAAAACAACTTTAATCAGCTCCATTACCCTTTCAGAAAATACTTGCATTTGAACACATAAAGTCATATACAAAATTGTTGATTGCAGCCCTGTTTCTACTAGTGACAATTTGGAAACAACCTAAAACTGCAGGAATAAGAGAACAGCTAAGTCGACTATACAGCATTCATATTATAGAATGATACAAAGCTAGTAAAATGAATGAGCTAGATACACATGCACCAACAAATACTCTTCCTAGACACTTTGCTGAGTGAAGAAAAAACAAGTTGCAAGACACTGTGTACAGAAAAATACCAATTATGTGATCAGGCACACAGGCATGCAGAGGCGCCTACACACACACACACACACACACACACACACACACACACACACAGACACACACACACAGACACACACACACGCACGTGCTGCTGCTGCTAAGTCACTTCAGTCGTGTCCGACCCTCTGCAACCCCACAGATGGCAGCCCACCAGGCTCCCCTGTCCCTGGGATTCTCCAGGCAAGAACACTGGAGTGGGTTGCCATTTCCTTCTCCAATGCATGCATGCATGCTAAGTCGCTTCAGTCATGTCTGACTCTGTGCGACCCTATGGACAGCAGCCCACCAGGGTCCTCCGTCCACAGGATTCTCTAGGCAAGAATAGCGGAGTGGGTTGCCATTTCCTTCTCCACACACACACGATAAGAACAGATATATATAAGTATGAAAAAGCCTGGCAAAATTTTGTAATGATAAGAATCAAACTCATGGAAGTAGTTAATTCTGAGAAGAAAAGGGTAGACTGGAGCTGAGACTATTGTCTCATATATAATATTTCATTGTTAAAAAATAAGAATGTAACTGATATTAATTAAAAAGAAAAGAAGCCCAGCAAGAAGACGACAAACTGCTGAAGAAGTCTCCCTGGCATGAAATAATTCTTGTTCACAGCTACGAACTACTTGGCCCTGTGCATCTCTTTTGGCCAAGGCTCCACAACTCTACATTTCCTCAACACCAGGCCACAAATCCGTCAAAGTTAACGACTTCTTTCCTGGACTCAGGCACAAAACCATATACAGATAGGAAAATGGTACTGGATCCAAGAGATTTGAAATGAAAGTTCATCCCAACTCACCAAAATGTCCAAAGTCCTCCATCTTCTAATAGGTTGCAGGACTGAAAGCCAAAACAAACAAACAAAAAAGGTCAACACATCCATATTTTGAGAGTTCACACTTCTCTGCTTGTGATACTCTGCATTTTGGTTCTTCTTCAACTGTTTCAATAGGTATTTTTCCATTTTTAAAACTTGCGACCTTGTAAGCTGTCTCTGTATCAGTGAGCTAGCTAGAATCTGTCTCTCAATTGCCAAGCAGCAACTATATAAACTCTTGTTTTTTTTAAGGAAATAAGTGGTCTTTGGAGTTTTGCTCCTTGTACTAGTATATATCCCAGGCGTCTAAAATAAGAATACTCTAACAATAGCAAAATGACTAGAACTTGTTTCACCAAACAATTACCTTTGGTGAAGATTGTGTTCCACAACAAAAGAACTATATCATGCTTATACAAGGCAATTAAGTTATAACATGGTATACATTTTGACTACTAGATTATAAATTGTAAATATCATAGAAATAATTTTTTAAAGGTATCAATTTGGAATGCTTACTATGAGTCAGTCATTCCACCACCATTTAAAATATATTAGTGCATTTAAAGTTTAATCCTATAGCAAATTGTAAAGAAATCCTTATCAGCCCACTTATTATAAATATCTTTGAATCTAGTTTTGTTGCATTCCAAAGACAGCAACAACTGTATACATAATACAGCCTTTTATATACCAAATGGAAAAACTGACTGAGCAAGTGACCCCATGGGAGCTTGTTTGGTAGCAGGGACTCTCACACATCTTTGTACCATCCACAACACACAGTCCAGTTACTTGCACATAATACTCAACAAATGTTTGTTCATTAATAAATATAAAGTTACATAAAAATAAAAAGGCTTTCAATATGCTATTCCAGTCTTAAATATCCAATTTTTAATTCATTCTCAGTATAACACTACTTGCTAAGACAGTACTCCATTCAAAATAGTTATCTTAGACCTCATCACTTTTTAGAAGCTAGACAAGCCGAAAAGAAAATTGCAAAATTAAAACAAAATCAGTGAATGGATTTGACATTTTATGAAATACTACCTGTGACATGCTTTTATCTTTGCTGTGAAAATTATAACAAATTTTAAACATTAAACACCATATCTTCTCTTTGCTTTGAAAACCTTATAACTACCATTGGCCAAAAGCAATAAAAACATGAGTATGGTAACCCACTCCAGTACTCTTGCCTGGAAAATCCCATGGATTGAGGAGCCTGGTAGGCTGCAGTCCATGGGGTCGCAAAGAGTCAGACAGGACTGAACGACTTCACTTTCTTTCTAGCACCTGAAAAAGAGATATATAATGAACTAAATCTCTTCCCAGGTGGGAAGGTAAAATGGCTCAACCACTTTCCAAAAGAGTTTGGCAGTTTCTGGTTAAAAAAAAAAAACCTACATTTACCATATAAGCCAGTGATTATGCTCCTAGGTGTTTAACTACGTGAAATGAAACTTATGCTCACAGAAAAACATGCATGTGAGTATTTATACAGGATTTATTCTTAATCAACAAAATCTGGAAAAACAGTCCTGTCAATTAGTGCACAAATAAATTGTGGTATATTACATGGTATAACTGAGTATCAAAGCTTTAGCAATTAAAAGGAATGAACCATAGATATGTAACTACATGGATGAATGTCGAATCCATTGTAACAAGTGAAAGAAACCATCACAAAAGACTACACGCTGTAAGATTCCATTTATACAACATTTTAGAAAAGGGAAAAACAGTAGGACTGGAAAAGCGATTGGGGGGAGGGCACTGGAACTGATTCATATCTTAATTTTGTTGGTTTGCATTTGTCAAAACTTACAGAACTATATGCTAAATAGGGTGAATTCTACTGTATGTACATTATACCTCAGTTTTAACTTAAAAAAAAAAAAACTTCACTTAAAAGTACTTATAAAAAACTAAGAAAAACACCAATACAGTATACTAACACATATATATGGAATTTAGAAAGATGGCAATGACAACCCTGTATGCAGGACAGCAAAGGAGACACAGATGTGTATAACGGACTTTTGGACTCAGAGGGAGAGGGAGAGGGTGGGATGATTTGGGAGAATGGCATTGTAACAGGTATACTATCATGTAAGAATCGAATCGCCAGTCTATGTCCGACGCAGGATACAGCATGCTTGGGGCTGGTGCACGGTGATGACCCAGAGAGATGTTATGGGGAGGGAGGTGGGAGGGGGGTTCAAGTTTGGGAACGCATGTACACCCGTGGTGGATTCATGTCAATGTATGGCAAAACCAATACAGTATTGTAAAGTAAAATAAAGTAAAAATTAAAATTAAAAAAATTAAAAAAAATTTTTAAAAAACTATTCACGTTTTTGTATTCTATCTTGCTTCAGAAAAAGAGAGGATATGGCTACAAATAGATCTAACGCAAAAGGTAATAAATTTTGTAATCATCGTAAAAATAAGTGCTATTATTTGAAATAACAACATAATAAATTGTGATGATCGAAGTTCCTTCCCAGAAAAAACTAAGCAAAGAAATCATTACAAAGAAAAAACTACACAGTACAATTTGAATTAAACTAGCCCTAAGGTTAGGGTAAAAATGCATGCTATAAAGCCTTTCCACTTCCCAAAGGATGGTCACAAGCCAAGTTCAGGCTATACTAGCTACTGATACTAATAGGGAGGGAAGTTCAATGGGATACAGGAGTCTTACTGTTGTTCAGTAAAAGAAAAAAAAATCCAATTTCTTAGGAACAGAAAGAGAAACAAGTATTATAAGCCAAAAAGAAAAAAGAAAAGGGAAACAAGAACACTAAGATGAAACGGAAGTAAAATACAGAAAGAAAAAATGGCACAGTTAATAAATAAAGCCTATGATTGGTTATAAGGGAAAAACGCTACAATTGGCAAAGAAAAGATTATATCAATAAATTAAAAGGGGAAAATGTGAACTGCAGGCATATAAGGCTCTCTCCCATCTCAAGGTTTTTGCTCTTATTGTTCACCCTGCTTAGGATACTCCTCCCCCAGCCCTTTCCTTGGCGGACTCAGCTTAAAAATCACCTCTTCAGAAAGGCCTTCCCTGATAAGGCAATCAAAAGTAGAACACTCTACTCACATGACAAGGTCTAAGCTCTATAAATGAGGACAGAAACGTATCTATTTTTTTAACTGCCTCATGCTTAGTGACTAAATGAGAGCTTGACACACAGTAAGTGCTCAAAAAATATATTCAAGCACATGTTTTAAACAGAATACAAGGAAAACATAAATCCTCTTGGGTACTGTCAAATTTGGTAATCATAAAAAAGAATAAATTTATACTAAAAAATTTAAAAAATCAATACTATAAGAAATAAAGAATGCATATGCTTCAAAACATAAAAAAAGTAATTTTTAAGACAAATGCTTAAGTCAACTGGAACTGACAGACTCAGTAGAACTTCTTTTAAACTGTCTTAAGATTACACATTCTTTTGCTTCAAACTATTTTTAAATACAGAAAAAGAAGGTATGTTACCCATGTTACTACATAAGGCAAATATGGTTTTATTCTAAATTGAGAAGAAAAATAGCAAATAAGGGAATTCTAGGCTGATCTTTCTTTTCATCAAATAATGTATGTTTGTATATACACATATATATTATATATTATGCAAGCTACTTATGTGTGTATAATCTGAATAAAATCTTAAGAAATAGAACACTAGAATATAATTTCTTAAAGTATCAACTATTGTTGTTGTGTAGTCACTAAGTCATGTCTGACTCTTTACGACTCCATGAACTGCAGCATGCCAGGCTTCCCTGTCCCACACCGTCTATAACTATTACCATTTATTCTACGAATACAGGCTAATAATAACCTGTTAATGGGAAAATAAATTATTTTTTCAATTAGCTGCCAAGAAACACTGGTGACATTCAACATATTTTCTTGATTAACAAAATTAAATATTTTCATTCCTGACATGAAAAGGGCACATTTAAACAATAGAACCAATAACATATTTAATAGAGAAGTATGACTGGAATTCAATGGCAACCCACTCCAGTACTCTTGCCTGGAAAATCCCATGGACAGAGGAGCCTGGTAGGCTGCAGTCCATGGGGTCGCTAAGGTCGACACGACTGAGTGACTTCCCTTTCACTTTTCACTTTCATGCATTGGAGAAGGAAATGGCAACCCACTCCAGTGTTCTTGCCTGGAGAATCCCAGGGACAGGGGAGCCTGGTGGGCTGCCGACTATGGGGTCACACAGAGTCAGACATGACTGAAGCGACTTAGCAGTAGCAGCATGAGTGGAATTACTTCTTTTAAAATCAAGAATAGGCAAAATAGAACTCCACAAATGTGTTTTTTTTTTTTTTTCCTGGTTGCCACTTTCTTTTAATGGAACATTGACTAAGATTATTAGAGAGAAAAAAAAAAAAAGGAATTGAAAGTACATTTAGGAAAGGGAGATACTAAAAATCATTTTTTTGCTTATGACCTGAATATAGAGTACTCAGAAAATCCAAAGAAGTCAACCAAAAAATTACCAGAGGTAATAAAATGAGTTTATCAGAATTGTGGAGTGAAGTAAATCCACAAAAATAAATTAAATGCAGCCCTATATACTAATAATACAGAAAATACAATGAATAATTCAAAAAAGAAATGAGATTACATCCTCAGTAACTATTAAAAACACTAATGCTTGTGCATTAAGTTTATGACACAAAGAAAACTGAGACCTTAATTAGTGAAAAATGGAAGATTTAAATAAATGAAGAAATATACCTATCTCATTGTTAGAAAGATTCAAGAAAAGCGTACTCAAACTCACATATATATACTACAAAATATTTGTTAGAATTGTGTGATATTTTAACAAGAGAGATTAATCAGTGGTACGGAACACTTAGACTCAAATTATTATAATAATAACTAAAGCTACTGTAAAAAATATAAGTAACACAGAAATGGAAAATAGAATCCTTTATAAATGTTTTGCCAGGGTAAAAATGGTTATAAATAAAAATAAATAAATAACCTGGACCAATGCCTTACACTGTACATTTGTAACAAATGTCATATAACAATCAAAGCTTTAATGAGAAAGTATTTTGCTAAATTATAAAGTAAAAGTGTGTTTAAAGAATTGAAATTCAGTGTCAGGAGAAGTTAGACAAACAAAGCTAGTATCTGAAAATAAAAATATATTCACAACTATGGGCTAAGACAGATTCAGCTAAAGGTGATGGGGAAGAAGTCCAGCCAGGCAGGCCAATGCCTGGAGAACAAGAGATGGCAGTCCAGGTAAGCAGTCAGCATTAGGGAAAGCCAGGAGAGGGGGCAGATGCTGATGACCTGGCAGACAGGTAAAGCACAACAATGTGAGTAGCAATGCTACTGCTAAGACGCTTCAGCCGTGTCCGACTCTGTGCGACCCCATAGACGGCAGCCCACCAAGCTCCCCCGTCCCTGGGATTCTCCAGGCAAGAACACTGGAGTGGGCTGCCATTTCCTTCTCCTATGCATGAAAGTGAAAGGTGAAAGTGAAGTCACTCAGTCGTGTCCGACTCTTAGCGACCCCATGGACTGCAGCCTACCAGGCTCCTCCATCCATAGGATTTTCCAGGCAAGAGTACTGGAGTGGGGTGCCATTGCCTTCTCCATGAGTAGCAATAGAGATGGGTATTATTTGGCTACGGAGATGATGTTCAGAGTTGAGGTGCAAGTTCTGCAGTCCCAGGTGCTAGTCTGGGATTTCGAAGAAAACACAGGTTACTGAAAGAACAGGGGAGGAAAAAGCAAAGTCCTAGTCTTATAAGAATGAGAATACTATGTAGATCATCAAAGCAGAGGCCCTTTCATAGAACTGTTGTGCAAGGTACATGGACAATGACAAGAATAAGGCAGAAATCAAGTTAGTAGAAAACTGATCCAGTCTAGGCTTAGTATACAAGCAGAGGTTAAGTGGTTCCAACTATGAGGATTTAAAGAGCTCTGGGTTAGTGAATCAGATCGCTTGCTATGAAATGGCATTTTATTCCAGCTATGGAAGGGAGATATATTTCTGACTTTTAAAGAAATAGAGTATGTCATCTCATACAAGACAAATGTATTCAAATGTCTTAAAAATAAAAAGGCTGTTAAGCTATGAAATGTAATAAAATGAGTATCAAAAGAAAGTATCATAATGGGAAAAATTCATGAGAAAAATGTAACTGATAAAGGCTCACTATCCAACTTGAATAAAAAATTAATGCACATATATCAGGCTAATACTCAGATTCTACTTGATAAGTTAACAAAGTTGAACAGGCAGTTTATATAAAAAGAAGTGAAATAGGATATCATCATGTGGAAAAAGAGAAAGGCTCGATAGTAATTAAATGAATATAAGTTAAAAGTTCATTGCTTATCTAATAAATTAACAATAACAGTTTATAGACTCAATTGCAAGCAAGAATTTGGGGAAATGGGTATGCTAATACATTGCTGTTGGCTCTGTAAATTGACTCAGTTTTGCAGGATGGTAATTAGGCTATATCCAAAAAGAATAAAGAAATCATTCATATTTTTTCCTAGCAATTCCACTGTAGGGAATACACCCCTTGGGAAATAAATCATGTTTTATTTTTTCCAAAAGGAAAACATGATTAGTACTATGATTCTCATGGCAGTTCTCTGTACAACTTTTATAAAAATAGGTAGAGTCCAAATGTTATCTATTACTGAAATGGTAACAAAGAGATCTTTTGTAGGCATTAAAAGTGACAAATGAGAGGAATTTGTTATAAATAATATGTAAAACTGTTATGTGAAAAAAAATCATAGTACAAAATTTTAAGTACATAACAACACAACCATGTCAAAAGCTTTAAGACTGTTTATAAATTTCTATTTCTTCTGCCCGTTTTAGTAAGATATATTTTCCTAGGAGTTTGTCCATACCATCTACATTTTCATATTTATCAGCATAAAGTTAGTCATATCATTTTTTTATATTTAAAAATCTATTGGGATATCTCCCTTTTCATCCCTCACACTGGATATTCTCATCTTTGTTGGAAAATGTTGTTTTTTATATATTTTATTAATCTTTTCAAACAACCAAATTTTCATGCTGTTGAATTTCTCTACTGTAGGTTTGTTTTCTATTTCCTATCTGTTCTTGTCTTTATGTTCTTGCTTCTAGATATTTCCGGTTATCAGAAGATAATTAATTTTATTTTTTTAATTTTTATCTTATATTGGGGGAGAGTAGAATAATAATGTTACTCTCAGGTGTATAGCAAAGTAATTCAGTTCCATGTATCCATTCTTTTCCAGATTATCTTCCCATTTATTACAGAACATTGAGCAGACTTGCATGTCCTGTACAGTAGGTCCTTGTTGGTTATCTATTTTAAATCTAGTAGTGTGTACATGTCAACCCCAAATTCCTTACCTATATTTCTTAAATTTAATTTGCTGCTTTTCTTCTAATTTCATGTAATGGATATTTATATGATTCCTTTTCAGCTTATCATCTTACTAATATATTTAAGAATACAAATATTCCTCTAATAAAAGCTATAACCCATAGTGTTGATATAAATTCTATCATTAAATTCAAAATATTTTCTAATGCCCATTATAATTTTTATTTAACTTATTGATTATATAGAAGTATAGAGAAGACTCTATACATGGACATCACCAGATGATCAACACCGAAATCAGATTGATGCAGCAAAAGATGGAGAAGTTCTATACAGTCAGCAAAAACAAGACCGGGAGCTGACTGTGGCTCAGATCATGAACTCCTTATTGCCAAATTCAGATTGAAATTGAAGAAAGTAGAGAAAACCACTAGACCATTCAGGGATGACCTAAATCAAATCCCTTATGATTATACAGTGGCAGTGAGAAATAGATTTAAGGGACTAGATCTGATAGAGCACCTGATGAAATATGGATGGAGGTTCATGACATTTTACAGGAGACAGGGATCAAGACCATCCCCATGGAAAAGAAATGCAAAAAAGAAAAATGGCTGTCTGAGGAGGCCTTACAAATAGCTGTGAAAAGAAGAGAAGCCGAAAGCAAAGGAGAAAAGGAAAGATATAGCCATTTGAATGCAGAGTTCCAAAGAATAGCAAGGAGAGATAAGAAAGCCTTCCTCAGCGATCAACGTAAAGAAATAGAGGGAAAAAATAGAATGGGAAAGATAAGAGATCTCTTCAAGAAAATTAAAGATACCAAGGGAACATTTCATGCAAAGATGGGCTCAATAAAGGACAGAAACAGTATGGACCTAACAGAAGCAGAAGATATTAAGAAGAGGTGGCAAGAATACACAGAAGAACTGTACAAAAAACATCTTCACGACCCAGATAATCATGATGGTGTGATCACTCACCTAGAGCCAGACATCCTGGAATGTGAAGTCAGGTGGGCCTTAGGAAGCATCACTATGAACAAAGCTAGCAGAGGTGATGGGATTCCAGGAGAGCTATTTCAAATCCTGAAAGATGATGCTGTGAAAGTGTTACACTCAATATGCCAGCAAATTTGGAAAATTCAGCAGTGCTCACAGGACTGGAAAAGGTCAGTTTTCATTCCGATCCCAAAGAAAGGCAATGCCAAAATGCTCAAACTACCACACAATTGCACTCATCTCACATGCTAGTTAGGTAATGCTCAAAATTCTCCAAGCCAGGCTTCAGCAATATGTGAACTGTGAACTTCCTGATGTTCAAGCTGGTTTTAGAAAAGGCAGAGGAACCAGAGATCAAATTGCCAACATCCACTGGATCATCGAAAAAGCAACAGAGTTCCAGAAAAATGTCTATTTCTGCTTTATTGACTATGCCAAAGACTTTGACTGTGTAGATAACAATAAACTCTGGAAAATACTGAAAGAGATGGGAATACCAGACCAGCTGACCTGCCTCTTGAGAAACCTATGTGCAGGTCAGGAAGCAACAGTTAGAACTGGACATGGAACAACAGACTGGTTCCAAATCAGGAAAGGAGTGCGTCAAGGCTGTATATTGTCACCCTGCTTATTTAACTTATATGCAGAGCACATCATGAGAAATGCTGGGCTGGAAGAAGCACAAGCTGGAATCAAGATTTCCGGGAGAAATATCAATAACCTCAGTAATGCAGATGACACCACCCTAGGGCCTCTTGATGAAAGTGAAAGAGGAGAGTGAAAAAGTTGGCTTAAAGCTCAACATTCAGAAAATGAAGATCATGGCATCTGGTCCCATCACTTCATGGCAAATGGATGGGAAAACAGTGGAAACAGTGTCAGACTTTATTTTTGGGGGCTCCAAAATCACTGCAGATGGTGACTGCAGCCATGAAATTAAAAGACGCTTACTCCTTGGAAGAAAAGTTATGACCAACCTAGATAGCATATTCAAAAGCAGAGACATTACTTTGCCAACTACGGTCCGTCTAGTCAAAGCTATGGTTTTTCCAGTAGTCATGTATGGATTTGAGAATTGGACTATGAAAAAAGCTGAGCACCGAAGAATTGATGCTTTTGAACTGTGGTGTTGGAGAAGACTCTTGAGAGTCCCTTGGACTACAAGGAGATCCAACCAGTCCATTCTGAAGGGGATCAGCCCTGGGATTTCTTTGGAAGGAATGATGCTAAAGCTGAAACTCCAGTACTTTGGCCACCTCATGTGAAGAGTTGACTCATTGGAAAAGACTCTGATACTGGGAGGGATTGGGGGCAGGACAACAAGGGGACAACAGAGGATGAGATGGCTGGATGGCATCACTGACTCTATGGACGTGAGTCTGAGTGAACTCCAGGAATTGGTGATGGACAGGGAGGCCTGGCGTGCTGCGATTCATGGGGTCCCAAAGAGTCAGACACGACTGAACGACTGAACTGACCTGAGAGTTGTAAGAAATAAATTGCTTTTTATAAGTCACCTAGATTATGAAATTTTGCTATAGCACCCTGAATTAAGATATTTTCTATTATTTACCAAGAGAGGTTTGTAAAATCTCTTTGTGAATATACCAAATTTCCCTTATATACCAAAATGACCCTTTGGTCAATTCTTGTTTAATATATCTAGAAGCTATCTTCTTAGGTACATACAAAATTTTTCATTGTTTCATCTTCCTGAGTGGCTAAAACACCTTATTACATATAATCTGGTTTATACTCTGATAATTCTTTTTGTCTTAAAGTCTACTTTATTGGGATAGAAGGAGATACAGTCCAGGAGAAAGCTAGGGTTGCTAAATTTGCTAAACCCAGTCATACAGCCAAGACTTGATGTGGCCATATTTCTCCCACTCTTTGAAATGTCCCATCAGATATTTATTCAGATGAAAATCCTGTTTATTATTATCTGAACCAATATCTCAAATTCTTTTTTTATAAAATGCCTTTGCATGGTTTAAATATACACAGAATTTTCCAGGAAAGCAACTACTTATATAAAAGAAGATTGTACTTTGTTCTGTTCATAACTTAAGCAAGAATTGTTTACCATTTAAGATAATTATTTGACCAAAGGCAGCAAATATCACTGTATTTAAGTCATCAGCATAACACCCTGCATTTATAGAAGCTGTATTCATAGTGGTTCAATGTGTGGATGGAAAATGTTTATTATATAGTAGTACCTGAACATATACATATACAAATACATATTCTATTAAAATTATTTCTCCTTATTTACCATTTATAGTACATTTATGAATTTATACACATTCCTTTATAAAGATTATATTATCCATGAGCTTTATTATAGCTTTAAAGAGATAATTACAAAATATTTGCTATAGTTCAAAGTATTTTTCTGAATATTTTACGAGAAAAGGTTGCTTTGAATATGGTCACATTTTTACAGAAATTGCAAATAACTCTGAAGACATATGGCTTCAAAATTTCTGGAGACTAAAATCTGAACACAGATAATTATATTCACAAAAGAGGTAACACAACATCAGTATGAATCATGTCTTTAAGTTGTCAACAACAAGGCATTTCTAATTCCTGTGATATTCAAACAAACCAGGTAACCCACTACCAGTAAGCCAATCCCAAGGATATAATGGCCATTTGAAATAACTCACCCAGTGGAAGAGACCTCAGATGACCCATCCAGTGTCAATAGCTTTGGCTTTTGCTGACCATCAATCCAAAATCTTTATATTAATTTGACTGTGACAAAACTGATTTTGGCCAATTAGAGTTAAATAAAAATAAATGTCCATGTCTTGCAATGTGCACCTCTCTCATGCAGACTTTTCTGATTATTCCAGCTCTTGAGAAGATTTTTTTCTCTAATGGTTACAGACTTTACAATATGTACATAACAATCTTATCCTTCAGCTCTCAGGGCAACATTATACAGTGACTAAGAGAGCACGTTCTTAAAATACCTAGGCGAAACTTCAAGTTATTCTACTTATTAGATGTGTGACCTTGGACAAGTCACTTAACCTCACTGTGCCCCAATTTCCGTCTGGAAAATGGAGATAATAATATCGAGTTCACAGAGATTGTTGTGAAACATAAATGTAATATGCATAAATTGCTGAGAACAGTGCCAGTTCTCATTACATAGTTTTATTTGTTCTTTTAACTTATTCTTAGTACAGAACACAGGATATAGTGTCTGCTTACAAAGTACCAGTTAAGATGACTTTGCAGTATAAATCTGACTATGGAATTAAACAAATAAAAAAAAAATGGTCTACCCAGAGACCAAACCTTGAACACATTAGGATGAGCACTAACTCAAAGCTTTCCAAAATGTGTTCAAAAGACAGTTTATCATACATATACTGAGGATCTATTATGCATCAAGCACTGTGCTAAACCTTGGAGACACAGTAATGAATATCACAAATGTGATCTCTTCCATCCTTACATCGGAAGAGAGAAAAATGCAAGCAAACCATTTGAATTTAACCTTAGAAGCTGTAAGATGATGGCATAAAAAGATTAAGAAAACACATTTCCTTCATTTCTAGAGATAGGGGGAAAAGCCAATGGACCTTAAGAGACTACTCTTCACTAAAGAAACATTCCAGATAGCAAGTAGGTTGGAGGAAGAATAATTTGATTCTCCTACATTTTCTAGAGAGCTAAATGATGCCAGTAAGATCACATGTCTGGAGGGCAGGGTTTGGAATGCGGGTGAGCATGAGGAGGAGGGTTAGCAAAATGGAACAATGCTGTACAAGAGAATAACTATGCCTAACACTGCTGATTGATATATAGGAAAGTTGGTAAGAGAGTAAACCCTGAAAGTTCTCATCAGAAAGAGAATTTTTCCCTTTTTTTGTTTTTATTGTATCTAAGTGAGAAGATGGATGTTAGCTGAGCCTCTGTGGCAATCAAATCACAATATTATATATATATTTCAAACTATCATGCTATACATTTTAAACTTATCTGATGATGTATATCAATTATTTCTCAATAAAATATTGGAGGGGAAAGAATGAAGGGCGACATGTGCAGAATTCCACATTATGGAGTTTTAAACCATTGTTAGAACCCATGTTCATTGGCTCTTCAGTGTCTCATAAACTTGATCAGAATTCAGCTTGTTGGACAATGACAAGTCAAAATTGCTGGTTAGCCTAGCTCAGGTTATCAGTTTATTTTAAATGTTATTTTAAGCATAGCAATCTTTGAACACCTGACATCCTTTCAGTCTTGCATGCTCTTCCTTGGCAAGAACATCACATTTACTGCAAAATTAGAGTCCAGCACTCCCTCTGTGAACTTTACTTTGACTTAAGGTACCACACAGTTTCTGACAGTTTCTCGTGGCACTCTAGGATAAATTTTTTCTTCAGATCCCTATGACAATGTGAGAACTCCCAGAGGCAAGGACTTTTTAGATCTTTAGAATTTACTTCTGGGACTAGAGCTACAGGAGTTGACAAATGCTCTCTCTCAAATTCAGCCCTAAATGAGTTAAAGATCATTTTAACAAATCCTATGGAAACAGAGTACCTGATGAACTATGGGGGTTCATGACATTGTATAGGAGGCAGGGATCAAGACCATCCCCATGGAAAAGAAAGGCAGAAAAGAAAAATGGCTGTCTGGGGAGGCCTTACAAATAGCTGTGGAAAGAAGAGAAGTGAAAAGCAAAGGAGAAAAGGAAAGATATAAGCATCTGAATGCAGAGTTCCAAAGAATAGCAAGAAGAGATAAGAAAGCCATTCTCAGCAATCAATGCAAAGATATAGAGAAAAGCAACAGAATGGGAAAGACTAGAGATCTCTTCAAGAAAACTAGAGATACCAAGGGAATATTCCATGCAAAGATGGGCTAAATAAAGGACAGAAATGGTATGGACCTAACAGAAGTAGAAGATATTAAGAAGAGGTAGCCAGAATACACAGAAGAACTGTACAAAAAAGATCTTCATGACCCAGATAATCATGATGGTGTGATCACTCACCTAGAAACAGACATCCTGGAATGTGAAGTCAGGTGGGCCTTAGGAAGCATCACTATGAACAAAGCTAGAGGAGGTGATGGAATTCCAGTTGAGCTATTTCAAATCCTGAAAGATGATGCTGTGAAAGTGCTGCACTCAATATACGAGCAAATTTGGAAAACTCAGCAGTGGCCACAGGACTGCAAAAGGTCAGTTTTCACTCAAATCCCAAAGAAAGGCAATGCCAAAGAATGCTCAAACTACTGCACAATTGCACTCATCGCACATGCTAGTAAAGTAATGCTCAAAATTCTCCAAGCCAGGCTTCAGCAATACGTGAACTGTGAACTTCCTGATGTTCAAGCTGGTTTTAGAAAAGGCAGAGGAACCAGAGATCAAATTGCCAACATCTGCTCGATCATCAAAAAAGCAAGAGAGTTCCAGAGAAACATCTATTTCTGCTTTATTGACCATGCCAAAGCCTTTGACTGTGTGGATCACAATAAACTGTGGAAAATTCTGAAAGAGATGGGAATACCAGACCACCTGACCTGCCTCTTGAGAAACCTATATGCAGAGCAGGAAGCAACAGTTAGAAGTGGACATGGAACAACAGACTGGTTCCAAATAGGAAAAGGAGTATGTCAAGGCTGTATATTGTCACCCTGCTTATTTAACTTATATGCAGAGGACATCATGAGAAACGCTGGGCTGGAGGAAGCACAAAATGGAATCAAGACTAGTGAGAGAAATATTAATAACCTCAGATATGCAGATGACACCACCCTTATGGCAGAAAGTGAAGAGGAGCTAAAAAGCCTCTTGATGAAAGTGAAAGAGGAGAGTGAAAAAGTTGGCTTAAAGCTCAACTTTCAGAAAACGAAGATCATGGCATCTGGTCCCATCACTTCATGGGAAATAGATGGGGAAACAGTGGAAACAGTGTCAGACTATTTTGGGGGGCTCCAAAATCACTGCAGATGGTGATTGTAGCCATGAAATTAAAAGATACTTACTCCTTGGAAGGAAAGTTATGACCAACCTAGATAGCATATTAAAAACCAGAGATATTATTTTACCAACAAAGGTCCGTCTAGTCAAGGCTATGGTTTTTCCAGTGGTCATGTATGGATGTGAGAGTTGGACCGTGAAGAAAGCTGAGTGCCAAAGAATTGATGCTTTTGAACTGTGGTGTTGGAGAAGACTCTTGAGAGTCCCTTGGACTGCAAGGAGATCCAACCAGTCCATTCTGAAGGAGATCAGTCCTGGGTGTTCACTGGAAGGAATGATGCTGAGGCTGAAACTCCAATACTTTGGCCACCTCATGCGAAGAGTTGGCTCATTGGAAAAGACTCTGATGCTGGGAGGGATTGGGGGCAGGAGGAGAAGGGGACGACAGAGGATGAGATGGCTGGATGACATCACCGACTCTATGGACATGAGTTTGAGTGAACTCCGGGAGTTGGTGATGGACAGGGAGGCCTGGTGTGCTGTGATTCATGGGGTCGCAAAGAGTCGGGACACGACTGAGTGACTGAACTGAACTGATCTGATGGAAACAAACTCCTATGTGCCAGCTCCCACATTTAATGAGCATCATTATCTTTAAACCTTGTATTATAGATATCACTGTAGGTGTCTTTCCTTTCACAAGATTTTTGACAGCAAGGACCATATCTTTGTCACCTCTGGAATACACAGCACCTATAGGTAATAATCAATGTTTATTGCTTGACTGACAGATTGATTAAATAAATGGTAAAGCTGCTTATCTCTATTATAAAACCTCATATATTCCATTTAAATATGGTTCTTAAAATGCTTTGTTTCAAAAGAGCTGTTAGCCCATTTAGAAAGCAATTTTGCTCGTAACAGAAAATTGGGTAACTACAAGGTTTTTCAAAAGATGAACTGATTCTGAAAGCAGATGTATTTGATTTTGCGTGATGGTTGCTACAGGAACACCTAAATGCAAATTTCATTTTACATAAGACTCAGTTAAAATACTGATCAGAAAAGAGAGAAGAACCTTCAAGCCAAGTCATAAAGTGACTTGAGAAACTGCTTTCTGATTGGAAGGGGAAAAAGGATTCTGTTTTATGTAATCAGTCTATTTCAGCATAGATGTAGAGCGGAGAGTTAGCAGCAAGGAAGCACAGAAGAGACACTGCCAGTTTCCATCTTGTGCTAAGATTCAGAAAAGCAGAAGAAGCAAAATAGCTAACTGCTAGCAGTTTAATTCCTTCAGCACTTAGTGATCTGAATTTCAACTTAAAGCTCACATCTTATGGTAAAATTCCCCTGCCCTTGGGAGGGTTAGGTGCCTTAACCCATGTTCTTACAGTACCAGGAAGCTCTTCTCTTTAATGTAAATTCTGGGAGATCAGAGGTCATGTCTTATTCATGCCTATATCCCAACACCTGGCCCAGTGGCTCGCTCCCATTTTAGCCTCTTGTCTCACTCACCGCTTCACAGGCCAGATGGGACAGAAAAAAAAAAATGAAGTTTCTGCAACAAGCTGCTCTCTCTGCTCACCTTTGGACCTTTATACAGACTGTTCTCCCTACCCTGAGCCCCAAGCCGTACCATTCCCTGACAAAATATTTCCTATCCTTCAGTTCTATGTTTATAAACTTCTTCCTTCAAGGCCTCCTTAACTCTCCAAGTCTGGATGTGGGGGACCTCTGGGTGTTCCAGGTCTACCCTAACATGGCACTTATCTCATGGTAGTTTATTTCATGGTGGAAAAAAATACTTCATCTCATCCTCAGCACCTAGCACAGTACCCTCCACATCACATGAACTTAAAAAGTACTTGATGACTGCATTAAAAAAAAAAAAAAAAGACTGCCTACAGAAGACAAAGGAATCTGACAGGTGTGGGGTGATACAAGGATGCATATGACAAAAATTCTTGCTCACAACATCAGGAAGGATCCAAACAAATACATAATTAACGCCAACACAAGGCAGACTGTAATGAATGCTACAATTAAGGCAAACATGTACTATGAATTGTCTGGAACCATCTTGATTTCAAATAATCTATCACATTGTTCCTATAAGTATACTTATCGTTGTCAAAGCATGTGTCCTGATTTAGAGTTCAGCAAATGCAGTCGCTATAGTTATCATCAAAGTATAAGCAAATTGCTGTAGGGTATAGAAGATGGAAAGACTTATTAGAGGAAGTGCAATTTGAATTGGGCTTTGAATGGAGAGGGTGACAGGCAGAAAGAAATGAGTAGAGGAGAAAAATTTCAGGCCAAGGAAATCAGCCTAAGCAAGAGCTCTTAGGCAGGAAGGTAAAGGATGGAGCGAAGGAATGATGAATAAACCAGTATGACAGGAGTAGGAAATAAGAAGTCATCTTAAAGCTTGAGGAACATTAGAAATGACAAAGGAATTCCTGACTTTGGTTAGTTGTAAGCAGATAGTTATATTTCTCATAAGGGAGCAAAGTTAACTGTTCACATAGGAAGACAGGCTACAGAGGCTGTGACTCTTAGGGAGGGGCCAGAGCCATGAAAGTTTCTTAGGGATAGGGAGAAATTGTAACTCTCAGAAGTTAGAAAGAAGCCTTGCTGGAAGGGGTGGGGAGGTGGGAGGATGGAAAGAACAAGAATGCTATATACTTTTTAAATTTAACTGTGTATCGTTAATGGTGATGTGCAAGTTTTAAAAAGATTTCTATTCAAGGGTGGGAATACAATTGAGTAGAACATGCTAATCTATTTTTCAGTTAAGCATGCCTACAGAAAGCATCATTTAACTGAAAGAAAGCAAAGTATCAAAGAGGGGATAGTCTGAGTCCTAATATAGTGATAGTGATATCACAATACCTAAAGCTAATGTTCTATCCCTGGGTTGGGAAGATCCTCTGGAGGAGGGCATGACAACCCACTCCAGTATTCTTGCCTGGAGAATCCCATGGACAGAGAAGCCTGGTGGGCTACAGTTCATGGGGTTGCACAGAGTTGGACATGAGTAAAGCAACTTAGCACACACACACGGATGTATAGATCCACACTATTATCAACCAAGTTGTGCTTTTAACTTACTGACAGGTAGCACATAAAAGTTTCGCTTAATTAACTGCTTCATTAATATGGGTTTTGTAGACAACACCTAATATACTTGAATATCTGCTTACAAATCTATGAAGCTCTTTACATTTAATCCTCATGCAGTACACGTCATCCCAAAGAAA
Source organism: Budorcas taxicolor (assembly GCF_023091745.1). Lineage (NCBI taxonomy): Eukaryota > Metazoa > Chordata > Mammalia > Artiodactyla > Bovidae > Budorcas > Budorcas taxicolor. The sequence goes on from NC_068935.1 coordinate 37,542,542, forward strand.
GCCTTTCAAATTCATTCACTTACCCATATCTCAATCCTGCAGATATCTAAGAAAGGGACATTTGGTGTCTGCCACTCATTGCACCAGCTGCCGATATGAACTGGCTCTTCATAGAATGGAGAACCTGATAGGAAAACAAGGCAGCTCCCCTAATCCTCCAGTTCCAGGTCTTCCTAGTGCTGTGGGCTTCTCTGGTTTATTCTAGGAATTCATTTCATCAGATATTAACAAATTCAAATGTATGTACAAAACTCTCCAAAGCAAATTATTGTAAATTATTTTTTAAATTATCCACACATTCATACTAGACTCTCAGCTAGAAGAGGCCCAGTGACAATTAGTTCAAACCTTATGTTTTAGGGACAAGTAAACGCAGATAGCTAAGGCCACCCACAGAAGTGTACAGGTTATTCACTGCAGGTAACCAATATAAGTACAACCACCCTTGAGTTGTGCAGTGCATAACCTGAACAACCATATGTATATCCTGTATGCCCTTTGTCACAGATTTAACTAACTGTAGAACCAAGAAGGTTCATGGTTAAGTATGGAGGCTGTGGAGTCCATCAGCCTGAATTCAAATCCCACTTCTACTAATAATTGCTAGCTGTGTTACCTTATAAAAGTTAGCCAACTCTTTTGAATCCTTGGTTCGCCCATATTTAAAATGGGGATAATGACATTATATACTTAGGGTTATTTTATTAAACATTAAACATTATTTTTTCAAACTAAAAAGCAGCTAACCTAATTTCCACTCATTATTCTTCTCACCTCCTTCCTTATATAGGTAGGCAGAGATTTGTCATTTAACAAGATACTGGCTAGTTATTGCAATGATTTCTGGTACTATTTCACTTAGTATCCATATGACCAACAAAAATAACAAATATACATTGAGTATGACCTAAATCAAATCCCTTATGATTATACAGTGGAAGTGACAAATAGATTCAAGGGATTAGATCTGATAGAGTCCCAGAAGAACTATGGCAGAGGTTCATAACATTGTACAGGAGGCACTGATCAAAACCATCACTGAAGAAAAAGAAATGCAAAAAGGCAAAATGGTTGTCTTAGGAGGCCTTACAAATAGCTGATAAAGAAGAGAAGCAAAAGGCAAAAGAGAAAAGGAAAAATATACCCATCTGAATGCAGAGTTCCAAAGAGTAGCAAGGAGAGATAAGAAAGCCTTCCTAAGTGCTCAGTGCAAAGAAATAGAGGAAAATAATGGAATGGGAAAGACTAGAGATCTCTTCAAGAAAATTAGAGATACCAAGGGAATATTTCATATAAAGAAGGGAACAATAAAAGACTGAAATGGTATGGATCAATCTAACAGAAGCAGAAGATATTAATAAGAGGTTGCAAGAATACACAAAAAAAACTATCCAAAAAAGATCTTAATGACCCAGATAACCACGATGGTGTGATCACTCACCTAAAGCCAGACATCCTGGAGTGGGATGTCAAATGGGCCTTAGGAAGCATCACTACAAGCAAAGATAGTAGATCTGATGGAATTCCAGCTGAGCTGTTTCAAATCCTAAAAGATGAGGCTGTGAAAGTGTTGCACTCAATATGCCAGCAAATTTGGAAAACTCAGGGGCCACAGGACTAGTAAAGATCAGTTTTCATTCCAGTCCCAAAGAAGGGCAATGCCAAAGAATGTTCAAACTACCACACAATTGTACTAATTTCAAATGTGAGCAAAGTAATGCTCAAAATTATCCAAGCTAGACTTCAACAGTATGTGAACCAAGAACTTCCAGATTGTTCAAGCTGGATTTAGAAAAGGCAGAGGAACCGGAGATCAAATTACCAACATCTGTTGGATCATCGAAAAAGCAAGTCCCAGAAAAACATCTATTTCTGCTTCATTGAGTGCACTAAAGCCTTTGACAGTGTGGATCACAACAAACTGTGGAAAATTCTTAAAGAGATGGGAACACCAGAACACTTTATCTGCCTCCTGTGAAACCTGTATGCAGGTCAAGAAGCAACAGTTAGAACCAGACATAGAACAAAAGATTGGTTCCAAATTGGGAATGGAGTATGTCAAGGCTGTAGATTGTCACCCTGCTTATTTAACCTATATGCAGAGTAAATAGGTCATACAAAATGCTGGGCTGGATGAAGCTCATGTTGGAATCAAGATTGCTGGGAGAAATATCAATAACCTCAGATATACAAATGACACTACCCTTATGGCAGAAAGTGAAGAGGAACTAAAGAGCCTCTTGAAGTTGAAAGAGGAGAGTGAAAAAGTTGACTTAAAGCTCAACATTCAGAAAACTAAGATCATGCATCTAGTCCCATCACTTCATGGCAAATATAAGAGGGGAAAAATGGAAACAGTGACAGATTTTATTTTCTAGGTCTCCAAAATCACTGCAGATGGTGACTACAGCCATGAAACTAAAATTGTTACTCCTCAGAAGAAAAGCTATGACAAACCTAGACAGCATATTAAAAAGCACAGACATCACTTTGCCAACAAAGGTCTCTATAGTCAAAGGTATGGTTTTTCCAGTAGTCATGTATGGATGTGAGAGTTGAACCATAAAGAACACTGGGCACAGAAGAATTGATACTTTTGAACTGTGGTGCTGGAGAAGACTCTTGAGAGTCCCTTGGACAGCAAGGAGATCAAACCAGTCAATCCTAAAGGAAATCAACCCTGAATATTCATTGGAAGAACTGATGTTAAAGTTGAAACTACAATACTTTGGCCACCTGATGCGAAGAACTGACTCATTGGAAAAGACCCTGATGCTGGGAAAGATTGAAGGTAGGAGGAGGAGAAGGAGATAACAGAGGATATGATAGTTGGATGGCATCATCAACTCAATGGACATGTGTTTGAGCAAACTCTGGGTGATAGCAAAGGACAGCAAAGTCTGGCATGCTGCAGTTCATGGGGTTGCAAATAGTTGGACACAACTGAACAACTGAACAACAACATTGAGTGCTTTTGCCAGGCCCTGTGTTAAGCACATTTATATATATCTCATTCAATCCCCACAACAACCCCAAAAGTAGTTTTAGTTTTACAAATGAGGAAATTAAAGTTCATTAAGATTAAATAACCTAAGACCTTTCAGACAGTGAATGGCAACACCAGATTTCAAAGCCAAGTCCATTTGATCCCAGAGTCCATGCTCCCAATCCCTGTGCTTTGTAGACGAGGAAAAATTTTCTTCTACCCTTCTAGGTTCTTGTAGCTAACCTAATCATTAAATTTGCATAAGACAGGTTAACAGAAGGAAAACAAATTTAACTTTATACGTCCAAGAGTCTCTCATAGTCAGGAGAGGCTCAAAGATCATCAGGCAATTAAGGCTTATACGCATCCTGAGCTAAGGAGAAGGGGATCGGTGTCTAAAACTTCAAAGGGTGAGAAAGATAATTCACAGGAAGATGGGAAGAGCAAACTTGGGTTAAATCAATGTTTTCCATGCCAGACAGAGGCAATGGGGCATAGAGGTAAATTTGAACAAAGAAGTCCTGCTAAGCTCCCCGCAGCTTATCACACACCTTTACTCTTTGTAGTCATCTCTGTGTTAATTCTCTTCCTGGACCAGGTGCCCTGTCTTAATTCTTTTAGACAGTTAAGGGGTCAGTAAAAAGCTCCTCTTGAGTCATCTGGGCCTTGATTATTTTCAGCTCACAATAATCCACATGCCAAAATGGCACACCCTGGAGCTGTCTGCCCTGAACCCCATCAACTTCCTCAGCATGATGAGAATATGTGAGTTTGCTCCATATTTCATTACAGTGGCCTCTGACCTGGCCTACTCAGTCCCTAGATATCTGCTCATTTGCTCACCCACCCCGCATCCAAGCCAGCTCTGAAAAAGATATACAGGAACCTGTTTCCTTTGCTTTATTATTCAATTACAAATGGTAGAAACTTAATCTGTAATTTTATACAAGGGCTATTGTGAAGGGTAAATATTTCTTAGGTGCTAATTTTCTATTCCCCTCATCTTTCTTCTGGTGCTCCTTTGCTGTTTAATATTTTGAAAAATTAATTGTTTAATTTCAAGCATTGATTTATTAAACCAACACTGACAGGGATATCTTAACTGAATAATTTTGAGCTCATCATTTCTGTATAGCAGGTAATGGTGCTGCTGCAGGGGGAAAAAAAGCCATGGAGAAGAGAGCAAGGGAGAAAATCTTCCCTTTTTTGCTTTGGAAGAAAAAGTAGAGTTCCATTTTTGAGTCAGAAGTATTACTAAGAAATTCAGAAATACCTAACAAAAAGTAAATCATGTCTTTACTTTTAATTTTGACTCAGTGGCTTCTCCAGGGTTAACATCAGTCAAATGAAGCCAGAATGCAAACTCAAATGAACAGAGATATATATAATATTTACACTGTCTATATGTATTATACATACTATGTAGGTAAATGTCAGCTAAAATATGAATCTTAAGGTAAATGTTTTTAGTGTCTAGTTATCAGTGATCAATGGCATTGATAAGAGCCATGACAGAAGTTTTAAAAAATATCTAGGAAGCTTATGATTAGACATATAAGGTAAGGTTTTTTCTTAACTTTTATAAATTCCACATGACTTGCGATTACTGGATCAACTTAATGTTTGCTGTTATTGTTGTTTCTTGCAAAACAAAGCACTGATGGTTCACTTTTCCCATAATTACTGAAATAGCATGGAAAAGGGCAGGCACAACTTTTAAAAGAATGATATGGCCATAAAATATGACAAAAACTGGCTAGAACCAACTAGGTCCAAGATGATGGAAGATGTGACTTCCAGCAGACCTTCAGTTTCATCATATGCCCATTGTAATACATTAGCTAAATGACACACCTACCATCACAAAGACAGTTCTGAGACCAATCATAAAAGACCAAAAAGTGGGCAGTGGACCAATTCCTGGGAATCCCCATCCCTTCTCCAAAATAATTGGAATAATCCTCCCATTCACTAGCCTATGAAATCAACCAGCCTATTAAAACTAACCACACCATATTTTGAAGCCCTGTTGTTCTCTCTTAGCTTCTGAGATGGCCACACACTGTGGAGTATGTTTCTCTCTAAATAAATCCACTTCTTAACTATTGCTTCATCTCCAAATTATTTCATGAGAAAGCAAGAACCTTAAATTCATCGGCAACATTATGAGCTTTCCAATGTACATGTTCTATAAATAGGATCACCCCTTTCATCTAGGCCAAGAGTCAGTATACTTCTTTCATAAAATATCAAATAGTAAATGTTTAGGCTTTGTGAGCCATACACTCTCTGTAGTAACTACTCAGCTCTGCCACTGTAGCGGGAAATCAGCCACGGATCATATATATAAAGGAATGTGGATGGTTGTGTTCAAATAAGAATTTATTTATGGGTGCTGAAATTGAAATTTTATATAATTTTCACACCACAAAATATCCTTCACTCCATGTTTTTCAGCCATTTAAAAAATGTAAAAACTATTCTTAGCTCACAGGTTATACAGAAACAGGCAACAGGCTGGATTTGGTCTTGATACCATAGTGGTCGATGCCTAACCTAGGTAGGGATAAAGCAGATCCTAAAAGAAGGTGATGTATTTTGACTTTGATATTGATCCTATAGACTCAGAAATGAGTAATGGCAGAACTTAATAGGCAACACCAATTATCAGGATCACTTGAAGTGTCATATATCATAATTTTGTTAAGGTTCAGATATGAGGAGTCACAAACAACCACAATAGCAGCTTTAAATATGAGATCCTAATTTTAACAGTTTCTGATAGCAGGAAAAAAAACTTGAAACTGGCAGGAGATCCATGTTAATAGGTATTTTTTGGTTCCAAAGAAACTCCATGAGTAAATGCTGTCCAATCATTTCCTTTTGTTTGATATATAGTAAGAAACTGATAGAGAACTATCACCTGCACTTTCCTGTTTCATCAGCAGCTGCTCATTCCAGCATGATTTAGCTTCCTAAAACAAGAGCCTCATCCTTCTAAGACTAGTCAATAGCTAGCCCAGTCATTTTCTGTAATTGCTTAGGTGTGACATCAATAAACAGCAGCATACCTCTCTCTCTCTGGCATTCATGCAACTGCATTGATTTCAAAACCAAAGAATCTAGTTCCATATGGGTCATTCTAACATGGATTGTAGTTCCATGAGTATAGGGATCATGTGTGCTTTGCTCACTGCTCTATTCCAGAGGCCTAGTGCAGTGCCTGGAATATAGCAAGTTCTCAATATTGGGCTTCCCTGGTGGCTCAGTGGTGAAGAATCCGCCCACCAGTGCAGAAGACAGAGGTCAATCTCTGATCCAGGTAGATCCCACAAGCCACGGAGCACCTAAGCCCATGCACCACAAGTATTGAGCCTGTGCTCTAAAGCCTGGGGGAGAAGGCAATGGCACCCCACTCCAGTACTCTTGCCTGGAAAATCCCATGGACAGAAGAGCCTTGTAGGCTGCAGTCCATGGGGTCGCAAAGAGTTGGACATGACTGAGCGATTTCACTTTCATGCATTGGGGAAGGAAATGGCAACCCACTCCAGTGTTCTTGTCTGGAGAATCCCAGGGATGGCAGGGCCTGGTGGGCTGCCGTCTATGGGGTCGCACAGAGTCCGACACGACTGAAGCGACTTAGCAGCAGCAGCTAGAGCCCAGGAACTGCAACTACAGGCTATGCACCTAGAGCCTGGGCTCTGCAACAGGCCTCTGCAGTGGCCATCCCAGTGAGAAGCCCACACACCGCAACTAAAGAGTAGCCCCTGCTCACTGCAACTAGAGAAAGCCCTTGTGAAGCAATAAAGATCCAGCACAGCCATAAAAAAATAAATGCATAAATAAAAATCTTTTAAAAAAGACAATATCATACAGTGGTTAAGAGTGTACACCTTGGAGTTACACAGGGATTTGAATCCTGGCTCCACATGACCTTGCAAGGAACAGGATCACTGAGCCTCAGTTTTCTCACCCATAAAAAGAGTATAATAGCAGACTGAATTAGGTAGTATCTATAAAATAACAACATGGAAACTGGAATGTAGAAAGCATTTAATAAATACTAGCTGTGACTCTTTCTCCTCATTATTAATACCATTTCTCCTCCAGTTGGTATATTTCAGCTTATTTATTGAGTCTCAAGAACTTTCACTATAGTCTAGGGGATCTATCCATATGGAGACACTATCAGCCTGCCTGTCAAGGTTTTCCACAGGGGACTTAACCCATGGTTTCCTGCATAATATTTTCTGATTGCTCCAGTTAAAGTGTCCATTCTGGTTAGCCCAGAACTGAGGATATACCCAGGAGTTTCAGTGTTAAAAATGGATGGGCAAACTAGGATGGATCTGTAATCCTGCCCTTATATCTATCCTTGTCATCCTAGCTTTCAGATGCCACTCATTAAAAAAAAAATCCATGTGAATTTGGAGGTGGGTGGATGAATAAGAGAGGAGAGAGGATAAGACTCAAAACTTCCAGTGGGAACCAGAACAGAATGCCAAACAAGAGTGCCTGCTTCTCCTCCTCTCCCAACCAGAAGCTTTCAGCACTTCAAACAATGGTTAATCAACTGGCTCCAGCCTAAGCAGAATTGGTATTTACATTCAGTCCCCTCTAAAATGCTAATTGAAATTATTTGCAGCTAAAGGCAGTTTGAAAACTCCTTTCATTACATAGACAAAGACTGGGAAGGTGGCATTTCTCTCTCTTATTTTCCTTTGTTTTGAGCTCTTGTTCCACAGATCAAAGAGCAACCAAGCCTTTTGCAGCTGGCCCCTTCTAACTTCTGAAGTTTTATTCACATGAAAATCCAAATATAAACTTCACGCCTGGCTGCTGAGAGGCAAGAATCCCTTCTTTGAAAAGGCTTCCTCCAAACAGCTGGAGGAACTGCTTGGACTGCTTTTCTGCTAAATACAGTTCCTCATGACTTGGTTTGGGATGGGGATGGCCTTGAAGAAAGACAGGTCTCATTGAAAGAGAAATTACCTCTTTGTCTTTTCCCCAGAAGTTTTACAAAACCTGCAGAAACCCTCCAGAATTAACTGGAGACTGCAAGCTCCTTTCAAAGGGAGTGTGAAAATCTGTTGCCTTATAAGGTAACCTGGTACCCACAAGGGCTTCCCTGGTGGCTCAGCTGGTAAAGAATCCACCTGCAATGTGGGAGACCCGGGTTCAATTCCTGGGTTGGGAAGAGCCCCTGGAGAAGGGAACAGCTACCCACTCCAGTATTCTTGCCTGGAGAATTCCATGGACTGTATAGTCCATGGTGTCACAAAGAGTCGGACACGACTGAGCAACTTTCACTTCACAAGGTAACCAGGCATCTCAGGAACTAGTTTTACAATAACAGCATATGAGATATCATAATTATATGAAAAAGTATTCTAACGTTGACTTAACAGTCACAGCCTAAAGTTGGAATTTTTAGGACTTAAGCCCAAGAGGTGGCATCTCAAGCAACCCTGAGAGAGCTGTTCCAAGGAGGTGACAGTTTATATAAAAGCTTTGCAACAAAAGGGTAGTCAAATCATCAAAAGATGCTTGTTAATTAAAGAAAACAAGTTATCCCAAGTTAAGGAACTTATTTTCTCTGAAGAAAATGGAATTGGAAGGAGAAATGGTTGCAAGATGACGGAGGGTGGGAAATGATATAATCACAAAGAGCCTTAAGAATGTGTTTTTTCATGCACAAAAGGTCAAGAATGATATCTGGGCAATGTGTGGCCTATATAAAAATTGATAAACAGAAGCCTTAATTAAATAGACTTGGGAGACCAGAATGGGGAGTTCCCATGCCCTCTGACACCTTCAAAGACCTCCTCCTATTTCCTGACATAGGGAGCAAAATTTGCTGTCCCAAAATGCTTCTCTTCAGCAGGGGAATGAATTTAGGCTGATTATTTTTGAAAAACAGAAGACTCAGGAAATCTTTCTTTTTCACCTCCCACTTAGCTGCATAAAGAATTTAGACAGGATCTGCTCCTGCAATAAAACTATCATTAGAGCTATCTGCAAAGAACACAGGCTAGGTGTTGTTGGGGGGAACTCTAGGTAGGGCCTAGAGATCAGAATCCACCATGTTCCATTGTCTCTAAGTGGCCCATGAACATTTATTTACCAAACATCTGTTTTTCCATCTCCATGTGAATTGCCTTCTTCCCCTTTGAAGTCCCAAACCACAACTCCCAACATGCTCTTTTGTCTTTAGCTGAAGATAGTATTTAAGGTGAGAGTTTCAGTTATTTTTGTGAGTTTCTCATTTCTCCTGGATCCTTCCCAAGTAAGTGTACATGTTGTTAAAACTTTTGTGTGATTTTCTCCTATTAAACTCTTTTGTACCAAGTTACTAGAACTAATCAATGAACAGAGTAAAGTTGCAGGATATAAAATTAATACACAGAAATCCCTTGCATTCCTACACACTAACAATGAAAAATCAGAAAGAGAAATTAAAGAAACAATTCCATTCACCACTGCAACAAAAAGAATAAAATAACTAGGAATAAACCTATCTAAAGAGACAAAAGAGCTGTATGCAGAAAAATATAAGACACTGATGAAAAGAATCAAAGATGAAACAAACAGATGGAGAGATATACCATGTTCTTGGATTGGAAAAATCAATATTATGAAAATGACTATTCTACCCAATGCAATCTACAGATACAATGCAATCCCTATCAAGTTACTGATGGTATTTTTCACAGCACTAGAAGAAAAAATTTCACAGTTTGTAAGGAAACACAAAAGACACTGAATATCCAAAGCAGTCTTGAGAAAGAAGAATGGAGCTGGAGGAATCAACCCTCCTGACTTCAGATTGTATTACAATGCTACAGTCATCAAGACAGTACGGTACTCAGACAAAAATAGAAATATAGGCTCATGGAACAAGATAGAAAATCCAGACATAAACCCGTGCACCTATGGGCACCTTATTTTGACAGAGGAAACAAGAATATACAATGGAGAAAATACAGCCTCTTCAATAAGTGGTACTGGGAAAACTGGACAGCTACACGCAAAAGAATGAAACAGAACACTTCCTAATACCGTATTAAAAAAAAAACTCAAAATGAATTAAAGACTTAAATATAAGGCCAGAAACTACAAAGCACTTTATAGGAAAACATAGGCAATATACTGTTTGACATAAATGACAGCAAGATCCTCTTTGACCCACCTCCTAGAGTAATAGAAATAAAAACAAAAATAAATGGGCCCTAATGAAACAAAAGCTTTTGCACAGCAAAGGAACCAGTAAACAAGATTAAAAGAAAATCCTCAGAATTGGAGAAAATAATTGCAAATGAAACAACTGATAAAGGATTAATCTCCAAAATATACAAGCTGCTCATACAGCTCAATATCAGAAAAACAGCTCAATCAAAAAAAAATGGGCAAAAGACCTAAACAGACATTTCTACAAAGAAGACATACAGATGGCCAGTAAACACTCAAAAAGATGCTCAACATTACTAATTATTAGAGAAATACAAATCAAAACTACAATGAAGTATCAACTCACACCACTCAGAATGGCCATCATTAAAAAAATCTACTAACAATAAATGCTGGAAATGATGTGGAGAAAAGGAAACTCTCTTGCACTGTTAGTGGGAATGTAAACTGATAAATCCATTATGGAGAACAGCATGGAAGTCCCTTAAAACACTAGGAATAATCTACTGGATGACCCAGCAACCCCACTACTGGGCATATACCTTGATCCAGAGGGATGGTATGGGGAGGGAATTGGGAGGGAGGTTCAGGATGGGGTACATCTGTGGGCGATTCATGTTGATGTATGGCAAAACCAACACAATATTGTGGTAATTAGCCTCCAATTAAAATAAATAAATTTATATTTTAAAAAATTAAAAAAAAAATTTTTAAGTCACATGTACACCAATGTTCACTGCAGCACTATCTACAATAGCCAAGACACAGAAGCAACCTAGATGTCCATCAACAGATGAATGGATAAAGAAGACGTGGTGCATACATACAATGGCATATTATTCAGCCATAAAAAGAACAAATCGGAGTCAGTTCTAGTGAGGTGGATGAACCTAGAGCCTGCTATACAGAGTAAAGTAAGTCAGAAAGAGAAAAACAAATGTATATTAACTCATATATACAGAGTCTAGAAAAATGGCACTGATGAACCTATTTGCAGGGCAGCATGAAGACGCAGACCTAGAGAACAGATTTGTGGACACAGTTGAGGAGGGAGAGAGTAGGATGAATGGAGAAAAGTAGCATCAACATATATGCACTATCATCTGTAAAATGAATAGCCAGTGAGAAGTTGCTGAATAACACAGGGAGCCTAGCCAGGCGCTCTGTGATGACCTAAAGGGGTGGGGGGAAGGGAGGGAGGCTCAAGAGAGAGGGGATATATGTATAATTATGGCTGATTAGTGATGTGGTATGGCAAAACCCAATACAACATTTAAAGCAATTTTCCTCCTTAAAAAACAAAAAATATTTTAAAAATTGAAAAAAAAAATCTGTTTCATATCAATTTAATTCTTAGACAAGATAGAACTTTGAACAGTAGAGAAAATTTTCTTCCTCCTTGACACTGGCAACACCTCAGCCAATGAAAAGTCTTGGACTCTGATTATTATAGCCATCCCAACTTCCTTTTCCCCTCTATAAGAGGTTTCTCCATTTTTACTGGGGACTTGCACGTGGCTTGCCATGGTTGCAAACCCAGAATTGCTATTCTCTGCTAATCCTGAACAAACCCATTTTTGCTGGAGAAATAACTGGCAGTCTATTTGTTTTCGGTCAACATCTATTATATACAATCAAGGCAGAGGTTTACAAGGTTATACTTTCAGTTGTAATGCACGTGACTTTGCTGAAGAATCATCAGTATGTCAGGAATGGATTTTGAAGGTCTTCTAATCCAACCTCCCAATCTATGCTTGAGTCTCTCTGTATGACATGATTTGCTATTTAATCTACATTCAACCACCTCTAGGATAAGGAACTCACTACCATATAAGTTCATTTATTTTATGTCTATGAATTAAGTTATCTTTATACTGAATGAAAATCTGTCATCTTAAGAGTTTTTACCCGTTGGACTTGATTCAACTGCTTCAAGATCCACTCAAATTTCTCAACGGTGCCCCTCTTCAATTATGTAACTTATGTAACATTTACTGGGCTTTCCTGGTGACTCAGATGGTAAAGAATCCGCCTGCAATGCAAGAGACCTGGGTTTGATCCCTGGGTTGGGAAGATCCCCCAGAGGAGGGCATGGCAACCTACTCTAGTACTCCTGCCTAGAGAATCCCATGGACAGAGGAGCCTGGCAGGCTACAGTCCATGAGGTTGCACAGAGTTGGACATGACTGAAGCAATTAAGTAGCAGCAGCAGAACATACCACTGCAAAATTTGCCTCTTTGGCACAGGGAATATTTCAGACTGACTATTTTTGAGAAACAGTGGGAAAGCTCTCAAAACACAGAAGTTACCTTTTGTAACAGAGATTTACATTTCTAAGAGAAATCTTCATTTGTAAGGTGTATCCCTCTCTCTACCAAGAAGAGTGAATTTCTAGAAAATGTTGTCAGTGGAGATTGACCACTTAAATATGCATAACAACCATATTACATGTTGTTTACTATGTTTGTCCTGATAACCTATCATAATCGGTTTGCCCCTCTCTCAACAGTATCTGCCCCCAACATCTTTTTATGTAGCTGGAGACGTTGCAGTTTGGTCCTTGGACAGGGCCATTTCAAGGAATTACTCAGTTTTCCTGGGTCTCTCCCATGTATACAGGAAGCATACATGTTATTAAACTTGTATATGTTTTTCTCCTGTTAATAGTGGGTTCTCAGCCAAGAACCTAGAGGGTAGAGAGAAGATTCTTTTTCTTTGCCCAGAGTTCCACATTATTGCTAGCCTCTGAGTGCTTCCCTCTCTTCTCATTGGTAGTTATAGCCCTCCCCATACCTCTGGTAAATACCCCTTAATAAAATGCTTCTCAAATTTGTCTTCAGAGGGTACCTGCCAGGGATCTGAATGGTTCAACCTCCTTCCCTCTAAATTTTATGCTTGATTTAATTCATCCTATGATTCCCTGGTGGCTCATATGGTTAAAAAAAATCTGCCTGCAATGCAGGAGACCTGGGTTCAATCCCTGGGTCAGGAAGATCTCCTGGAGGAGGGCATGGCAACCCACTCCTCTATTCTTGCCTGGAGAATCCCATGGACAGAGAAGCCTGGAGGGCTACATTCCATGGGGTCACAAAGTGTCGAATACAACTGAGTGACGAACACTTTTCACTTTTTTTCAAGTGAATTAGTTTGCTGAGAACCTGTACAGAGGACTGATCGAAGCCTCATCTAGGATGTTGAACCATATACCTTTAGGGTTTTCTTTAATCCTGAAATGCAATAAGGCTATGGCTTATAATTTGCCCTTTTGTCCTTAAACATTTAACAGAGAACTCATTAATTCCCTCTAAGTCCAGTGTGCACTAAAACGAAAATGAGTAAGCAAAAATCCATAATACAAAATACAGCTGAACTCTGTTATTACATGATTTTGGACATACATAGGTCAAATGAAGCCCTTTGAGACTTAAAGGTCCTATACAATAAAGTCTAATACAGTTCCTCTAAGAGAATTTACTTTATCTCAACAATAATATTATAAAAGGATTTCACTAAACACACACACACACACACACACACACACACACACAAACACAAATAAATCAACCTCTAAAAAGATAAATGGGGAAAAATTGAATCTGAAAACTATTTCTGGGCACTCTGTATTTGTAGTTACAGGTTCAGAAACACTAGAATCTAATGATCTGTTAGCAAAGTGAAGTGTGGAGCTGGTATTGATTTAGCTTTAGTTACTTAGAAACAATATTGACCCTTAAGAGATACATTTCAACATTTTGCATTCAGGGCATAAAGTAGTTCCATCCAATTGATTAATAGACACTGTATATCATTTTTGTTTTTAATGAGATCTTTTTCTTCTGACTGAGATACTAGTACTCCAGTGAAAGATTAAAAGTGGATTTTATAGCTGAAAAGTTAACATAAATGAGTTCCCATTCCATCTTGTGAAAAAAAAAAATCATGGCAGATTCATTTTTAGAAAATGAGTGACTGGTGAAAAATGGATAAGACAGCTTAGTGCCTATTGAGAAATAGCTACCTCTCTGTTCCCCTGATAATCATACCATTTTCAATGCACATTCTGAAATTCACAGATGAAGTAAGAGATCTTAAGTGAGAGATCCTAAATAAGAGATCCTGCTGCTGCTGCTGCTGCTGCTGCTGCTGCTGCTGCTAAGTCGCTTCAGTTGTGTCCAACTCTGTATGACCCCATAGACGGCAGCCCACCAGGCTCTCCCATCCCTGGGATTCTCCAGGCAAGAACACTGGAGTGGGTTGCCATTTCCTTCTCCAATGCATGAAAGTGAAAAGTCAAAGTCATGTCCGACTTTCTGAACCTGTAACTACAAAGTGAAAAAAAGTCGTGTCCAACTCTTCACAACCCCATGGATTGCGGCCTACCACGCTCCTCCATCCATGGGATATTCCAGGCAAGAGTACTGGAGTGGGGTGCCATTGCCTTCTCCAAGTAAGAGATCCTAAGCTTCCCCAAAACCTCAAGTGTACACTACAGAACAGTGAAAACATCCTGACAATTTCCAAGCTTCTACATCAGAAAAGTCTCAAATGAGGTTTAAGCTCCTCTTGTTTCTACTAAAGAAATGTGATCCTTTCTTACATTGGCAACTAACAAAGATACTCGGGGTTACTTCTCCATCAGCTGAGATAGAGAGAATGAACATATTCTTCCAAATATTTAGCGAAATCATAGAGCCAGATAAAAGGGACTAAGGGGCACCAAAAGTAGAAAAGCAGTGACGTGTGATAAAAATGGCTGGCTCTGAATGCCAGCTCATCATTGAGTGGTACTGTGACCTTGTACAGATTTACCCAAGCTCTCAGCATTTCATCTATAAAAATAAAAGTTCCATTTCACGTGAATTTCTGAAAAGTCAATGATATAATATATGTGAAAAAGTCTAATCACCTCATAGAATTTTTCTCAGTAAATGAAAGTTTCATTTCATTTTAAAAAATGATTTGTTTTTGAGTCATATAATCTAGTTAGAGCAATAAACCACATGTCCTGGAAATAAATGAAGAACACTTAAGGCAATATAGACTCAGGTGTCACAAGGAATAATCTTGGGTTTCAAAAATCGGCATTCTGATGAGAAATAACCATTCTGTGGCTTAGTCAGGGGAGTGTTTAACTCCTAAGCTATCAGTTCTCCATATCCCATGTACTTGCGCTCAGAGAGAGACAACCGGTATTCCTACTGGTTTCAATGAGATGCAGAAGTAATCTGTCATATGATGTATCTCTAACTCAGGTATCAAGGATGCCTAGATGATCCACTGCTCTTATATTAACTGTGCCAGTGTCATCCTCTAGTGGGCAGAGGTAATAATAAATTTGCTATTTTATCTCTGCACTTGGCCCAGCAGCCTCAACCTGCTTGCTAATGAGGAACTTTGGGGGACTCTCCAGTGTGTTTAGGTATTTCTCAGCATCCTTTCAATGTATTAAGTGATGTATACTATTCAAAGTGTTTTGGCACACACCTGAATTTCCTACTGACCATTCCAAGTGGGACTTACAGCTTTGGCTGTGATTATTTAAATGTACCAAGAAACACTTGCACAAGCCACCCCCTCTCTCCCCACAACCCGTGCACAAACACAAACTATAGCAACTGAGTACATTCCAAGTATAGACTTGATTCCAATACATACTCACTTCTTGCATCATTTACAGCAGAGAGCAGTCGTTAAACACAAGCATGAACAGTCTAACTTAAGAAGAGCCATGTAGCAGGAGTCAAGGGAATGTGTAAAATTGCAGCAAGCCACAGAAGCATCTCCTGTTCCCACAGGCACCTGCAACTACTAAAAGTGATACCAACAGTAAGCGGGAAGTCAAGAAGAAGAATGCAGTGAGCATATACGTACAAGCAAGCAAGCTAACAAAGAATTAGGCTGTCAGGATACTCAGGAGAAGGGCTAGCTGGCGGGGCGGTGGCGGTTGCGGGAAGTATGCAGTGTCCCTCCCTTACCTCACTACTTACATTAAAGCACTGGATCCATCTCAATCTTTCTTCTGTCTTTGCTGTTGAGGGAAAATATTCATATTCCAACTTTTTTTGGCCTTCATTTCCTTTAAAATGTCCACATTCTATGCGCATAGCTGTCAAATTTCCAGGGATCGGAGAGGGAATCACGTTCCCTTTGGATACAGATTCAGTTCTCAACAGGATCTGGACAAAAGCAAAGTGTAATTCTGTTCTATCAGCAACAGTCCTAGGAATCCACTGCTTTTCTGCTGCCCCAGTTAGCCTGATCTGCTATAGAGCCACCCTTCCCTTTCCTTCCGAAACATCACTCAGGCTCCTATTCATCACTTTCCAAGGTGATAACCGAAAATTCATTTCTGCTCAGGTGTCAAAGAAGGGTCAAGGTGATACAATAACCTGCGGTTATTGATATTTTTCCCAAGAGTTTGTTTTTAGGAGGCACTATACTTTAAGCACAACAAAAGATCTCTAGCAATAGGGACTTCAGATGTTGGTGGCAGGTCAGTGGGAGAAAGATTTTTGGATCACATCTTCACCCAACTCTGAACTCATTGCTACCTGTTCCTTGTGACTTGGCCCTGACTGTTAAGCAAGCCCTAGCTTTCCCCTATGGGCTCTGGTTCGTCCCATTCCTCTGATATCTACTGCTTTCTAGTGCCTACTTCAGCACTGGAATTCACATTCCAACCCCAGCACCTGGCCAGGTCTGCCTAACTCATCCCAAGGTGGGAATCAGACACAAACACAAAAAGGTAAGTAAGAGAGAGGAAACAGCCCCCTTTCTAAGAAGAGTGTAGTAGGAAGAAAGAGCTACACTCAATTATAATCTTAATGTGATAAATTCCTTTGCATCTAGCAATTTAAAAATGTTCAATGTAGAAAGGGAGAGTTAATAGATCTTTAATGTCAAAGAGGAGAATGCCAGTCAGGATAGAGAAGGACACACTCAATAGTTGGGATTAAATATGAAAAATCCTTGTATGTTCAGGAAAAAGCAAGAAATTTCAAAACAGGGAGATGTTTGACGCTTAGAAGACGCTCAATAAATACTTTCATTATTGTGGTAAAATATACATAACATAAAATGTATCATTTTAACCATGTTTAGGTTGAAACTGACAATAAGTACATTCACATTGCTGTACAATCATTATTATCAATATATGTTTTTAAAGAATGAATGAATATAATGAAATCATAAAGGACTTCATACGCCATGCTAAGGAATATGGCTGATATTCTGCAGGCAATGAGAAAACATTTTAAAGTGATTAGGTAGCTCAGATGGTAAAGCGTCTGCCTCCAATGTGGGAGACCCAGGTTCAATCCCTGGGTCAGGAAGATCCCCTGGAGAAGGAAATGGCAACCCACTCCAGTACTCTTGCCTGGAAAACCCCATGGACTGAAGGGCCTGGTAGGCTACAGTCCATGGGGTCGCAAAGAGTCTGACACAACTGAGCGACTTCAACTCAACTCAACTCAACCATAAAAAAAGGAAAAAGAAATCAAAAGGTATTTGAGATATAAAAATTTACAATGATTATCAACCCTGATTACACATTAGAGGTCTTTTAAAAATCACATCCATGCCTGGGTCCCCTCCCACACCAAATAATCAGAACCATTGGGGAATAGGACTTGCATCAATATATACTAAAAACCTCCCAGGTGATCCCAATGTGAAGCTAAGGCTAAGAACAGCCACTACACTAGAGCGGAGCTGCTGCTGCTAAGTCGCTTCAGTCGTGTCTGACTCTGTGCAACCCCATAGACGGCAGCCCACCAGGCTCCCCCATCCCTGGGATTCTCCAGGCAAGAACACTGGAGTGGGTTGCCATTTCTTTCTCCAATGCATGAAAGTGAAAAGTGAAAGTGAAGTTGTGTCCGACTCTTAGCGACCCCATGGACTGCAGCCTACCAGGCTCCTCCGTCCATGGGATTTTCCAGACAAGAGTACTGGAGTGGGGTGCCATTGCCTTCTCCACTAGAGCAGAGTCTCCTCAAAAGTAAAGTGAGGCTTTTACTGATCAGTATCACCTGGAAGCTGGTCAAAAATTAAAATTCTCAGGCCCAAACTCAGACCTACTGAATCAGGAACTCTGGAAGCAGGGTCCAGAAGTCGGTGCTTTGGGGAGACCTCCAGGTGACTCTGGTGCATATTAAAGTTTGAGAACCACTGATCTATAAAAATTGTAGAAATCATGGATTTATTGGAGGAAACATAAAGTGATGGACAGAGAGATGGCCAAGATGATGTTCAGGTTTGACAGCTTTTAGTATGACCATCTGATGGATAGGAGGATTACTATCCAGGGTAAGAAACAAGGGAAAATGGGCCCCATGAAAGATCAGAATTAAGACACCCACGGGAAGAAATGTAGAATTTATCCAGAACCAATTAACTTGGATGAATCGCAAGCTGGAATCAAGATTGCTGGGACAAATATCAACTACCTCAGATATGCAGATAATACCACCCTTATGGCAGAAAGCAAAGAGGAACTAAAGAGCCTCTTGATGAGCATGAAAAAGGAAAGTGAAAAAGCTGACTTAAAACTCAACATTCATAAAACTAAGATCATGGCATCTGGTCCCATTACTTCATGGCAAACAGATGGAGGGAAAGTGGAAACTGT
Organism: Budorcas taxicolor; assembly: GCF_023091745.1. NCBI lineage: Eukaryota > Metazoa > Chordata > Mammalia > Artiodactyla > Bovidae > Budorcas > Budorcas taxicolor. The sequence continues at coordinate 37,561,346 of NC_068935.1, forward strand.
AACAGAGCTTATTTTTCTTGGGCTCCAAAATCACTGCAGACAGTGACTGCAGTCATGAAATTAAAAGACACTTGCTCCTTGGAAGGAAAGCTATGACAAACCTAGACAGTGTATTAAAAAGCAGAGACATCACTTTGCTGACAAAGGTCCATTTCATCAAAACTATGGTTTTTCCACTAGTCATGGTAAAGATCGAGGACAGGAGAAGGGGGCAACAGAGGATGAGATGGTTGGATAGCATCACTAACTCAATGGACACGAGTTTGAGCAAACTTCAGGAGACAGGGAAGGACAGGGAAGCCTGGCGTGCTCCAGTCCATGGGGTCGCAAAGAGTCAGACACAACTTAGTGACTGAACAACAACAAATTAACTTGAAACCTCTTTACCTGCTTATAAAGTGAATAGGTGCTCTTCCTCCTCTCAGTATGGACAAAGCTGGAAAACTGAACTGTCAAATACCATAACTTAGCCATCCCTCTTGAAGGAGTCCTGCACACATCCTGGGGCTTAACCCTTCCTCCCCACATTCTCCCACTACGATATGCCTAAACAGCCTCTGTGCTTGTATGGCTCCACTAGCATCCTTTTTGCCAAAAGGCAAGCTGGGAAAATGGGAAAAGGCAATCTTTCTGAACGTATTACCTTTGTTATCATCATTAAATGCCAAGATTGAATGTTCACCTGATTTTGCCAATATTAAGCAGTGATGATATATTTAATAGAACTTGTTGCCTTCAAACAGCAGTTCAGAATTCTCTGGAGGTTAAATCTTAATTTACTTTAGAAGAGATTTAACAGCAAGGCTTCAGACAAACTGGCTGCTTGAAGTGTACTTCAATGTGTGTATGCTGTAATCAATCAAATTGACTGACAAAGATATTTGCAATCAGTTTACCAGAAAAAACTTCAGTAGTCCTTTGGTCTTAGAAGATCCTGTTGGACTTATGATTTGTTTCCAAAAACTGAGAATATTCATTAATAAAGGCACTTCCTCTTTCCAAGCACAAAACTGACAGCTTTGATATTTCCAGAGGAGAGTTAGAGTCTCCTCTTGATAAATGTAAGCTCCATGGAAATTGATCAATGTGATATCAACAACCAATGTGACTTCAACAATTCTGAAGTAAGTAGATATTGACATTATGGGTTCAGCTTTATGCCAGCTTACAAGGCACTGATTCTCAAATGTGGCTGCACATCAGAATTATCTGGGAAGTTTTATGCATCACTGAAGCCTAAGCTCCATCCACTAGAGATTCTGATATAATCAGTCAGGGTGGGGGTCTGGGCACAGGAATTTTTAGATACTCCCTAGGTCATACTAACATACAACCAAGGTGAAAACCACTTGATAAGAATTTTTTTTTTTAAATGAATAGAACTTATTTGAGCTTTCTAGGTGGCACTAGTGGTAAAGAATCCACCTGAAAATGCAGGAGACATAAGAGACTTGGGTTCTATCACTGGATTGCGAAGATTCCCTGGAGGAGGGCATGGCAACCCACTCCAGTATGCGTGCCTGGAGAATCCCGTGGACAGAGGAGCCGGGGAGGGTACAGTTCATAGGGTCGCACAGAGTCGGCCACAACTGGAGCGACTTAGCAGGTACACATGTATCTGATAAAATGGCGGATATATTGATACCAGTGGAGAGCAGTAAAAGAAATTTATCCAAAAAAATCTGTTTGAAGCCAAAATGTAAGGTCCTAAAGAGCACTGTTTAGGTTCTGAAGTAGGGCAGACAAATGATGGAAAGAGTTTCAAGAAAATTAGTCTAGCAGTGCTATTCAGGATGCACTGAAAAGGAGTATAAATGAAAGCACAGAGACAAGTGGGGACACTATTAAAGAAAATAAAAAGCTAAATAATTATCCCATTGTTTATACAACGAAGCTGAATCTTCTTAGCAGAGTATTCAGGACCGTCTATAATATTTTGCCAATCTATATTTCTAGTCTTATCTCTCTTATTTCTAACTTATCTGAGAGAGAAGTTAGACGAAGCCACAGTCTAACCCTAATAGGCGGTATGTGAAGAAAAAAGTCCCGAGGTTAAACACTGGTTGAAAAAAAGTTAAAACAGGCTTCCTTACTCAAGGATTTTTCAGAGCCTACAATAACATCTTCTTTGACAACCACTGCTTAATAATCCAGATTTTCTCATTGGATCATGCTTCTAAGATGGTTCTTTCCTTAGCATCCCTCTTCAATTCTACTTTGTTTATAAATAAAAGGCACAGAATAAACTTATGTTCCACGCTCTGATTAGTTTTCTTTTATTTAAATGGGCAACATAAACCTTAAGAGACCATGTGCTATATTGAGTCAAACTCGTATGCTCTTAAGAGAGGATAGATTTTCTGGTCTATTAAATACCTATTAATGTACCAAAAAATAGCACTGAAAACCATCCCCCACAACACCTCCTGACACACACATCTCATTAGTTGTTTTTCAAAAGACAAATTAAATCAGCCAGTACTTGGAAAATAAAATAGAACAGTGCCACTGAAACACATATAATACTTTGAAACCAGACCCTATCAGACCTTCTGGTTTTTGTTTTTTTTTTAAAGTATTTATTTTTTAGTTGAGGGATAATTGCTTTACAGAATTTTGTTGGTTTCTGCTAAGCATCAACATGAATCAGCCATAGGTATACATATGTCCCTTATCAGGCCTTCCTTGAAGAGGCTGCAATGCTTAGCAGTTAAAGGGATATATTACCTATTTGCAACTCAAAATATTCCATTAGAAGCTAGGTCCTGTCAGGACTCTGGTTCTAAATGATGATCTTCAAGAGGTTCCTAATTTGCCTGGGAAAGTTATTTCTAGTTGAGTTGGCATTCTAAGTTTCTCCCCAGGGGCAATTTTATTTTATTATTTAATGTTGAGGTAGAAATAAACAGAGCCACATAACTGGCACCTCTACTGGCATCAGCTGCAGAGCGGTGAGGTAGGATAGCAGTCTCAAAGGTAAGAGCCGATCTGCACTCTACTGAAGACACTCAAGGAGGGAAATATGCTGGGTTTTGTTAAGTGAAAAGGTTCAAACAGGAAAATTCGCTGGAGACTGCAGAGGCTTTTCTTCATTGGGTTCCTTCAGAATACTAATCATGTCGATTAAAAGATCAGCTACCTTTTCAATGTTTATGACTGGAATCACCCACTCCCCCTTTGGATATATCTGTCAACCTAGAAACAATCCTCAGGTGCCCAGCAACTGGCAAGTACTAGGCCTATGAACCAGAAGACATGGATTTTAGACCTTGCTCTGTCTCTACATAGCTGTGTGACTTAAGACAAGCCCCATTCCACCTGAGGGCTCAGTGTCTTTAGCTTTCAAAGCAATTATCATTCCCACTCTTTCTGACCTGGGATTGTTAGAGGAAACGAGGGAGGTAATAGATATGAAGGGTCTTTGGAAATACACTATCACCTTTTGTGTACCAAGTTCAAAATATTCCTTCTCATGGATTAAAAAAATAGGTGGCAAGGAGCAGAGATATGCTGAAAGTATATTTATTTTAGAAAAGGAGATTTATTTTGCGAATGCAGAACATTCCCATAAAATCCTATTGGAAGAAGCACTGGACCATACAGGAACTAGAAAGTCAAGGGCAACTGCTCTGTCCCCCTGTGCTTCCCCCACCAAGGCCAAGTGGTCACTTATCTCCACTTCTCTATATCTGCCTTATTATTTCCCTGCTAACCAACTTGTGCATGTTCATGACTTAACAGTCTAAATGACTCATCTTTGTAGCCCCAAATCCACAGCTCTTAGAGAATCTAATATCCATCTAAATATCAGCTATAGAGGGTTGGGATGGGAGGGGAAAGGGAGGCTCAAGAGAGAGCGGATATATATGTGTGTGTGTGTGTGTGTGTGTATACACATATATAATTATGACTGATTTGTGTTGTTTTATGGCAGAAACCAATACAACATTGTAAAGCAGTTATCCTCCAATTTTTTAAAAAGATTAATTATTCAAAATCAATATATATCAGCCATAGCCAAGGGGGCAGGAACGTGTGAGAGCAGGGCAGCACACTCCTTCTTAGATGTGAATGAATTGAGTTCACTAAGATGATGATGGTAAAGAAAATGGTTGGCACTTTCATGTAGAAGTGTGATGAATCTAAAATTACATAAATAATCTGTCACCTCATTAGAGTCTCATTTAAAAACAGAATTACTCTTCCCCAAAAGCTCAAATGAGGTTGTGTGCTTGTAACAGAGAAAGAGCTGCTTCTGCACCACAGAGAGAGGACAGGCATGGCTCCTCACTTATAGCCAGTAGTAAGAGGAAAATCTGAACATGATCAATGCTTTTCTATTTCTCAGGCTTTCATGACTCATGGTTCTAAAAAGAAAAGAGAGAGCAAAAACCTTTAAATCTATTTACCTGACCTGTCCCCGTTTACCACTGAGAAACCAATAAAGTTATGAAAGACAATGCTTTCAGATATTTATAGAAATTAACTTAATTGAAAACTTATGCTTTTTCAACTCAATGAGTTAAATGAATACATTTTTTTAATGTGACACTTTTAAGCCTTAAATGAAGATTTTCTATAAGTTAGTGAATTTGCTAAAGGACAGATCTGTTTGAAAATGGGTCAGTGTCTCCAGCTGAGCTTTGGTAAGTATGTGTTACCATTCCTTTCTTCTATCCACCAGTTTCGCCTCCTTTGTCAAAATCAACACTATGGTGCGAGTGAATCTAAGACCCAAATAAATCTTCCCAGTAGACAGTTTGGAAGGCCCTACTAAAAACATGGAACTTGAATATTTCTTGCAAATTCAAAATCAGTCATCTTATTTTGACAAGATGTGGGTGGAAGGTCAAAAAACATGCCCCTCCCCCCTTCTTGCAAATGATGTGGAATGGACCTAGTGTGTAACTTCAGTGTCACTAATCACTCTTCACAAGCAGCCACGTGGCCACAGAGTAGCTCTGCATTTAAACATCAAGAGCAGAGACATCTTATTTAGCTAAGCCTGGCATCGGTACAATCAGAGACTCTATCCACTGCATGAACATGATAAGTCAATAGGTAAGTTATGGCACCAATTCTGAGAACAGGCAGGAAACGGCACCTCTGGCTGAAAGGTGGCATTTGAGTCATATGTTTATTTACCATGTATCTCTTCAGTGAATGCAGATACCTGAGTTTTAAAACATCTGCCTTGTGAAGAGATTACATTGGAGTCCAAGGGTGAAATAGTTTTATAAATTATTCTTATTTTCTTCTTTTTTCCCCTTCTCACTTTCTAGGACACCCATGAAGCATGAATCCTTCCACAGAGGAAAAGACTATAGGATGGGAAATAAATACAGTCATCTTTTGAAGCCTTCCCTTTACCTACCAACCTCCCTCTTTCATTCATGTTATAACTGCTTTTAAATCATGGAGGAATGAGCTAGGTGCCCTTGTTCTGGTGAAATAGAGTGCTTTCTGCCATGTGGTACACACAGTTGTACATTCAATAGGTATTTATCAAACATATCATGCAGTGTACCTAGAAATGGAAATTAGAATTTTTTCCAGTAAAAAAATCATTACAGAGCCCAGAGGTTATGCATATACCTTCAACATACAGAGAAGAAGCCCAAGACCCTTGTAAAGACAAATCCAGGCTCAGAGAAAGATTCTGATCCATTGTATTTGGGAGGGGGTGGGGAAGCCACAATGACCAATGAAATATAATTTTTAAAGCAAGATATCATCAACTAGCCCAACAATGACCATTGCTACTTACCAGGCTTCCCTGGTGGCTCAATGGTAAATAGTCCACCTACCAATGCAGGAGACATGGGTTTGATCCCTGGGTCGGGAAGGCTCCATGGAAGAGGGCATGGAAACCCACTCCACTATTCTTGCCTGGAGAATCCCCATAGACAGAGGAGCCTGGCAGGCTACAGTCCATGGGGTCATAAAGAGTCGGACATGACTCAAGCAACTGAGCATGCATGCACATCCCAGCATATTTACATGTGATAGCAAATGCTTTAATTCTAAGCACAAGAAAGAGTAGTAATCCTCAACTATTGGTATATTTCAGAATCACCTAAGAATTTTATCAAAATGTAGACACTCAGGTCCTAACGCCCTAAGTTTCTAATTTAGAAAATCTGTGCTAGGTCCTAGTAATGCACATATTGTTATCAAAAACTCCAAATGGTTCCAATGCCTTCAGTTAAGCTATCGCTTCCAGTAGCCCATCATAAAAAACACATAATATGAACATATTGACCCATGAGATCCTAACAGCTCTCTAATGACACTGGACTTACTAGAATAACTTGATTATTGTGTAGGATTTTCCTTGAAACAAAAAGAAGAGGAAGACTGGAACTTGAGGTACTGCTGGGGTAAGAGAACAGCAACAGGGGACCTTAGTCAGTCCAGAGGCAGCCTGAGGCTGTGTATGGGCATAAGATGAACAGTAATGATGAAGCCAGATTAAAAGAGAAGTGGGAGCAAGTGGTAAAGAACTCATATCCTTGACTTTCTTTGCAGTAAGCATGCCCCATACAAAAAAAGTAAGTGTCCAGGAAATATGGCTATCCAATCAATAAATGCCCCTTGCCATCATCTCTGCTGCCATCTCTCTTGGTTGCCCACTTATACTAAGGGTGGCAGCACCATGAGGCAAAAGATATAGATCACCATGGCATCATGAAAGATAGTCCCACAAATGTTCCAGGCAGCATGATGCCACAGTAAGAGCCATAGACCGTGGTCAGGAGATCTGAGTTCCCGATCAGGCTCACTTCTCATTTCACTTCACCTCTTTGAGGCTTATTTGTCACTCCTTTGGCTAGAATCCATAATTCAGTTCTAGTGGGCGGAGCAGCTGAGGAAGCCAAGGGCTGAAACAAGGAAAAGGAGGGTTGAGGAGATGTGAGCCAAATCATATTCACTCAAGCATTGCTCAAGAATACAAGAACCCTCTTTGCCACTCAGCCAGCTGACCAACTTCACTCTCAAACTTCAAAGGGAAAGGAAAAAAAGGAAAAAGACACACAAGCAAATTATTTAATGCTGCATGTACCATAAGAAGTACAGCCAAATTCATCAAAGTCCAGTCTTAGAAAAGGATGCAAAAACCACATCACCAATAAAGCATTGTACCGAAGCATGCAAGAGCAAAAATGCAAACTAGAGAAAAACTGGTGGCAGAGCTGCACCTGATGGAGGGTCGGGGAGGTTTCCAGGCTGAGATGTGCGTCCAAATGGGATGAGAGGGTGCAGATTCTGGCCATATGTACAGCCATGTTCTGGGCAAAAGCCTGAAATTACTAATTAAATAAATGTGGGTGTTCATCAATCCCACCGCTTCTCTGACTGCAGCCCTCTCACCATTTTGGGCTCCCACTCACCAGCCCAAGTATTCAGGGTCATCCTGCTGCCCGTCCCCTGACTTTTCTGGAAGCTCTCTGGCTTCAACACTTGCTCTCCCCTTGATGATTACAGGTCAGAATCATAATAAGAGACACTTCTAACCAGGGAAAAGGCACAGAAGAAAACAGCTTCAAATTTCAGCCTCTGTAGACATTGAGAAGAGGACAGAAGTGATCCACGGCCTGATGACCAAAGAGAGTAATGGTCTACGGTCTCTCCTTCCTGTACTTCGTTTTTCTTTCCTGCATGCCTTCCTCATAAAATCAGTCTGTCCCTAAACAGGTAATCAGTGTCTTCATCCTCTCTCCCCTCCTTTCATCAAATTCTGCTCCCCTAAAGCTGCAATGTCATTAATACCCTTCCAGTAGCCCATTATAAAAGGACAGGACACCACGCTCTTTTCCCACCAGTGGGTACATTTCAAGGCTTCTCTCGCTGTCAAATGATAGGCTGTCATTTTCTGTTGAAAAGATATCTGGTTTTAGTGAGCAATTTGGGGTGGGGGGAATTACAATCCTTCTCCCTTGCCCTAAACGCACAGAATCTGTCCAAAATTAGGACAGATTCCAAGCACAGGCATGGCATCTTGATACTACTCACGAATTTTAGAACCAATAATATCACTAAACCCAAAATCACCTATCAAATTTCTTATTTCCATGTAATTTCTAATTGCTAATAGAACTGGTCTGTAAAATAATGACCCTTATAGATGATAGTTATAAGCAAAGTTCTTTGAAGTGGTAGATCAAAGGAAATCTGTTGCCAGTGATATGTGATCATTTCAAGGCATTTTCAGAAAGGAATTTCATAATACCTTGAAATTGTATACCATGATACAGGCAAAATAAAGACATGCACAATGTCTAGGTTACAATACAGTGAGGCGCAACCATAACTGACACTGCCTAGAAGCTCAATGTTGAACTGGGAAGAGGTCTACTGTAACACACAGGGCTCCTGTCCTTCACCTAATCCTATACAGCAGGATAATAACTTAAATGGAGAGGGAGAAAGCCAGTTGGTCAAAATTCCAAGTGACAAATGGCTTGAAAGAAGAGCAAATACACTGGTTGACAGAACCAAAACATAAGGAGTTAAAACAGAATAGGAATAAACTACCACATTCATGTCCCCAAAATTAAATGTACGGGTACCAGACGGGGAGAAGTGACACATGAAAAGGTGTTAGAAGCTTTTGTTAACAACAAATTCTTTTGAGTCAACAGAGTGCCATGGCTCCGTAAAACTTTCAACGTAACTGCGTTCAAGGAAATGTACTATCAGTCATGGCAACCCACTCAGGTATTCTTGCCTGGAAAATTCCATGGACAGAGGAGCCTGGCAGGCTGCAGTCCCTAGGGTCGCAAAAGAGACACAACTGAGCACAATGATACATCAGTCATTACAAAACCAATAAATAGGCTGCATTAGGCACTTGATCCAAAAAAACAAAGTGGTTCTTCCTCATAAGATTCTGTGTTTGGTTATGATTATTCTCATCCAGAGGTAGCAGTGCCCCCAGTGGGCATATGGAAATGTGTTGGGAGTATCTGGGTTGTCACAATGATTCAGGAGACCTACTCACATCCACTGGGTAGGACCAGAGATGCAAAAAATCTTACAAGTGTGTAAGATAATTCTACATGTGTATAGGACTTTCTTGTCTAAAATGTAAATAACATCCGTCTCCAACAAGACACGTTAAACTAGCAAGAGAAACCAGGATTGAGAAGAGTCTAAGAACAAGTCCTAAGAGGCAGAGTTAAAAACACTGAACATGTCTAGCCTGGAGAGAAAAATGGGGGCTCAAAAAGAATAACTCTTCAAATATATGAAGTGTTGCGTTAATTACTTCAGGTTTCACAGTTAACTAGTAGAGAGGTAGGCCAGGAATTCAATCTCTGGAGGCAGATTATTTGGGTAAGAGGTAAGCTGGTCTTTGGAACCTGCTAGACATGGTTGGTAGGCTTTACTATCTGCTTCAATTGTGTGCCAATATAGGAGGACTGGGGCTTCCCAGGGGGTGCTAGCAGTAAAGAACCTGACTGCCAGTGCAGGAGATGTAAGAAATGTGAGAGATGCAGGTTCAATCCCTGGGTCAGGAAGATCCCCTAGAGGAGGACACAGCAACGCACTTCAGTATTGTTGCCTGGAGAACCCCATGGACAGAGGAGCCTGGTGGGCTACAGTCCACAGGGTCGCAAAGAGTCAGACATGACTGAAGCGACTTTACATGCATGCATAGCAAGGCTATCGGAAAGATTAAATAAGATAATGAAAACGAAGGCCTTCTTTGTGTCCATCATGTTAAGATAGCTCAGTAATACTAGTATTCTGAGGGCGCGTAGCATGGCGGTTGGTTTAGACTCTGGTTCAAGTGGCTTGGGTTTGACTCTTATACAAGAAGCACTATGCAAGGTGGGTAGAAGGGTGGATTCTGAAACCACCCTGTCATACACTACATCTAAATAGTGGCTGTGGGGATTTCCCTGGTAGTCCAGTTGTTAAGACTTCGCCTTTCAACGCAGGGGGTGTGGGTTCAATTCCTGGTCAGGGAGCTAAGATCCTACATGCCTAGTGGCAAAAATAAATAAATATATAAAATAAAACAGAAGTAATATTTTAACAAATTCAATAAAGACTTTAAAAATGGTTCACATCAAAAAAATCCTTAAAAAATTATTCATCATTTATTACAGTGGTTTGTTGGGCTTCCCTGGTGCCTCAGGCAGTAAAGAATCTGCCTGCAATGCAGAAAACCTGGGTTCGACTCCTGGGTCAGGAAGATCCCCTGGAGAAGGGAATGGCAACCCACTCCAGTATTCTTGCTTGGGAAATTCCACAGACAGAGGAACCTGACGGGCTACAGTCCACGAGGTTGCAAAGAGTCAGACACAACTGAGTGACTAACACTTTATAATGGCTATGTATTTACAGTGGCTGTGTTATGTTCCAGCTGTGTGATCTTGGACACAGATCACTTACTTAAGCTCTCTGTGCCTTAGTTTCCACATATGTCAAACAGCAATAATAATAGTACTCCCCCACTGGGCTGCTGTGAAGATTAAATAATTCTGTAAATCATGTTTGAGAGTGGATGTCACACGGTGAGCTGGTAAATAATATGCCTGCAATGCAGGGGACCCCAGTTCAATTCCTGGGTCTGGAAATTCCCCTGGAGAAGGGACAGTCTACTCACTCTAACATTCCTGGGCTTTCCTGGTGGCTCAGTGGTAAAGAATCCACCTGCAATGCAGGAGACCCAGGTTCAATCCCTGGATCACAAAGATCCTCCGGAGAAGGGAACAGCAACCCACCCGAGTATTCTCCATGGAAGAATCCCCATGGACAGAGGAGCCTGCATTTGGACACAAAGATGCATTTGCTACATAAGTAGAGTTGCCTCTCCAACAAGATGCATCAAGTTTATCCTGTGGAGCGTCATATACACTGGCATAATGCCATGTACTATTGGTAGGCAGCTTTCAAAGGTAAGTCCCCACCCCAGTGACCCCTGGCCTATTATTACAACATTCAGTTCAGTTCAGTTCAGTCGCTCAGTCGTGTCCGACTCTTTGCGACCCCACGAATCGCAGCACGCCAGGCCTCCCTGTCCATCACCGACTCCCGGAGTTCACTCAGACTCACGTCCATCAAGTCTGTGATGCCATCCAGCCATCTTCATACATTTTGCTGTTCAAGAAACTAAGGCATTAAAACTGAGAGCTGAATGATTTGCACAAGAAGAAAGTGTTAGCAAGTAGCAGAGGCAGGATTCTGACTCAAACAGTCTAGATCCAAAGCTCACATGAGCATTCAGATAGACTGAGGTTTGTGCCTAGTCTCAGTTCTGTTGTTCACTCTTTTTCTGAACTTGGGGAAGCTGCATGTCTCAATTAGCTGAACCTCAGTCTCCTCATCCATTAAATGGGAATACTTACAGTGCCAAACTCAGAGTTGCTATGAAGATTAAATAACATTTTGGATCGGAAGCATATAGCACAAAACTTGATTGGGTAATCTGTTGCCATTATTAAAGGCCCTCCACCAGTGTTTATGGAGGCTGAGACAAGAGCACAAATGGAGGCCCACATACCAGATGTCTTCATGTTTTAAAAATACAAATCAGAATTTAAAAATAGTAAAATAAAATATGTTCTCTCCTCCTACCTTGAAAAATATAATTCATAACTTTGAAGGTCAGGTTAGAAGTTTGCATTCTCAGATTTCTGCACCAGAATATGCCAGTGTAGAGAGAGGTGACCCCAGGGTCACTGGCCTGCTCTCTTCTTTTCCCACTCCAGGCTCCATTCTACAGAGGAAAGGGCCTTGTACACACGCCTGTAGATGTTCCAGCCCCCCAAATCTGAGTTCTGACTATATTAGGGTTGTCTCCTACCTCTGCTAAGTCACTTCAGTCATGTCCGACACTGTGTGACCCCATAGACGGCAGCCCACCAGGCTCCTCTGTCCCTGGGATTCTCTAGGCAAGAACACTGGAGTGGGTTGCCATTGCCTTCCCCTATTAGGGTTGTCAAGGTCCAGCAAATAGAAATATAGGGTGTTGTACGTTTTATCTGGCAACCCTAAGACCGTACTCCCTTCCACACAGTTTCCCTTAGGCCTAAGGGTGCACACGCTGGCAGCACTAAGTCCTCTCCCTGTGTGGAGGGGTGGCCAAAGGCGGGCCCAGAGGGACTTCCCTGGTGGTTCACAGGCTAAGATTCTGTATTCCCAATGCAAGGGGCCGGGTTCCATCCTGGTCCCTGGTCGGGAAGCTAGATCCCACATACCGCAACTAAGAGTTCACACGCTTCAATTAAAAAAAAAAAAAAAAAGCTCCATGTGCCACAACTAAGCCTAGCACAGCCAAATAAATAAATAAAAAATAAATATTAAAAAAGCAAGACCAGAATACATCCCTTTGAGAGCATGGAGCCCAGAACAGTAGCACACTTTGCCCAGGTCTAAGATTGGACAGGCCCTAAGTAATTAAATGAGCATTCTTTCTGGATCACCTTTCTAACCTCCACTGTTTCATCTTCTGTACTGCTCTCACACTAGTTTCCGCAAATGGCTTCTAACTCTCCAGTTCCCTGGTTCCTCTGCTCCTGATTTATGTCTGGCTCAGAAACCCTGACAAAAAGTCTTGTCCATAGGATTATATTCATTTGTGTAATCTTCAGCTCAAATCCTCTCTTCACCCCTATTCCCACTCATGATCCCTTACTCTCTGAATTATTGCCAAAGATATCTGGAGAATAGTGAGGGGAGGGAAAAAATTATACATGTGTTTTTGTGGACATCCAAGAAATAAAGTCATAAATAGCAGTCCAGGTAAAGTCCAAAAACAAAATGATGGAGCAGGGAAAGGCAGCCAAGCCATCATTAAGTGCATCACGTTAAGAAATGGGATTAATTTTGTTCAACAATCATCATGTAAAGGCATATTCATCACTGACTAAATGTAATAAAGCAAGGCACAAATAGAATGGACAACATTTCTCCCCAGTTTCTTAAAGTGTTACATTTATAATCTATCCATCTCTATAGAAAAGACTAACGCTGAGGGAAGCCACAAGCCACATTTCCATATTCATAGCAAACCCAGAGATAAAGAAAAGTCAAGTCAAGGATGTGGATCCTGGCACTGAAATTACATCCATCTCTCAGGAAGACGACACATAAGCCAGTCAAACAGACAGAGTTGGTCAAAATGTGTCTCAACAAGGTTGATAGAGGATTGACATCTGAGCACAGCTCTTAAAGACAGAAGTAATTTCCCAGGAAGACAGAAAATGACTTAGGGGTTTAGGGTGATAGCAACCTCAGGAGGCAGTCACAGTGAAATATACATGCCAAACATGTGAATGCCAGCTAAGGCTGGCATTTAACAAATATGAATAAAATAGTGTTTTATGCTTTATTAGGCACTTACATGCTAGGTACTATGCTAAGTGTTTTTATGTCTATTACCTTGTTTAATCCTCATAATAGTTCAGCAATTATTCTTCTTCCCATTTTATAGAAGAAATGGGGGTCCAGAGAGGTTAAATACCTTACTGAATATAACACAGTAAGACATAGAGTTGCTATTCTAACCCAGCTATGCCAATCATTTGTCAGATCACTCCTAATTTGAGACCCACACTCCTACAGAGAAACTGATAACATGTCCAGAGGAAGATGACCAAGCCTGGGAGGGGACTCTGAACCAGGCCATGTGTGAAAAAGTTCCAGAAACTAAAGGTATTAATCAGAGAATAAAACTTAGGTGGCCATAAGATTCATGAATTCAGGAATTATGTCTTTTAATCACCCATATATCCCCAATTTCTACCATGACACCTATTAATATATTAGGCTTTCAATAAATATTTGTTGAATAAATAGATAAATGAATTAATGGAGGAAAAGATGAATAAATGACTTCAGTGCTACCTTAATATGCTTATAAAGGCTAATCATGTGGAAGAGACATGATTCTAACAATCTATTTGACTCTAGTGTCAGAAGCTGTAGGTATCAGATAGTAATTAAAAATAATAAAGATTTTTCTAAGGGTTGATATAGTCCAGCAGGAGAATGAGGTTATCTTGAAAAGTCCCAAATGTCTTGCCAGAGGAACTATCTTCTTTTCTTGATAATCAACAGATAAGACAGTTTTGTGTTTTTTTGTTTTCCTTGTACAGACAGACAGTAGAAGAACAGAAAGGATTGCTGACTTACTAGAGGTCATCAGGTTGACCATTCAGGTTTAGGGCATTGTCCTTACCTTTTGAATTTAAATTACAACTTTGACCTTAAATGCTGAAACCCAAGTGCGTGTGTGTCTGTGTCTGTGTCTGTAAAATGGTAGTTTGCTTGAGTTTCATAATGTGATTTGAATTTTTCCATTCCAACTCTATCTTTAAGCCTATCTAACTAGTCCATAGAATTGCTAACCAATACATATGAGAGATCAACAAATCAATGTTATTTGACAGTTTGTTTACTCTAGTCAGTTGCTTAGAAGCCAGTCCTCATGATCTATTAATTGACTACCATCTCATTCACATCAGCCTGGTTTACCACAGTGGAGAAATGTGGATTGGACAAGAATTCTAACAGTTAAAACACAGAAAATGCTGTGGGCCTATCATTGGACAGATACATTTGATCCTCAATATTCATGAATTCCATATTTGCAAAATTGCCTCTCCTTAAAATTTATTTGTGACTCCTAGATCAATACTTATGGTGTTTTCACAGTAACTCATAGGCATGCACATGTGCGGAGTAGAGAAAATTTTTCGTTTTCCCAGTGTGCACATTCCCAGTTGAGACAGAACAAGGGAATACTCTCCCTTTCTTTTTTGAGCTCTCATACTGGAAACAAGTATCCTTTTCACAGTTTGTTTACAGACACATTTTTGTATTTTTTCTTGGTGATTTCACTATTTAAAATGGCTCCCAAGGCCAGTGCTGTAGAGCTGTCTGGTGTTTAAGTGCAAGAGGCTGTGATGAGACTTATGGAGAAAATTTGTGTGTTAGATACACTTCATTCAGGCATGAGTTATATATAGTGCCCTTGGCTATGAGTTCAATGTTAATGAATCAACAATATGTATTACATAAGGTGTCATTAAACAGAAACACATATAAAACAAGGTTATGTATTGATCAACTGACAAATCAGTTCACAGGAACCTAACCTAACCTAATTCAGCATTTGTGGCAATTTTATAGAGCCTTATGACCATGAATAACAGGAATCAACTGTATATTCTTTGAGACTCTCCTATTCCTGTCCGAGGTAAAAGGGGTCTAGGCTCAATATCTCCTATCCCAGCCTGGCTTCCTGGAGCTCTCGTGTACACATCTACACGCACATGGGCTACAGCATGGCAGACAAGGAACAGAGGCCTCTAAACGGAGACACCAAGGTCTGAAACTCAGCTTCCTTAAGATACAGTATCTACAACTGTGCAACAGGGAGACCAGCGAATCCAAGCCCTTGCTTGGGCTTTTCAATCCCAACCAAATTGCCACCAATCTTTCCCAAGGATGACACTGCCTGTGGCCTAATTAGACATATTTCCTTCTTCCTGCTCAGGCCTTATACTGGAGAGTCAGCTTCTCAGTTAAAAGCAAAACTTTTCAAAGATTTCTATTTTTGTTGAGAAACAAGGCATTCTGAGAAAGGGCTCTGCGGTGGGAGGCAAGGTACAAAAACAGAGTAGAGGATTTGTCCCAGTGCTCAACTTGACAGAGGACATCGTGCTACTGCAGTCCCAACTCCTCTGTGCCAAGCGTGCTAGTCCCCAAAAGCTGAATGGGCTCATAGAGAGGTGACACACTGGGTCTGAGGCACCTCCCTCCCCAACAGAGAAACCAGTCAGACCTTGGGTCTGTAGAACTGCTCCCCACTGCTAATGTCAGTGAAATAACCTCGCGTCCATGAGGAGAGAATTCCCACCTTCCCACCTCCACAGCTGGGAAACACAAGTCCAGCCTACCAGGCTAGATGTCCAACTAAGAGCAATTAGTCACCGAGCTGCAGAAAGCTTCAGATCACGGCACTTGCCACAAACACATGCCGCCCACTCCCAAGAGAAGTTTCTAAAGCAACAGGGTTTTTTTTCTTTTCTTTTCTTTTCTTTTTGAGCAAAGAGCACTTGACAAAAAGCACTAAAATACTCAGAATAAAATCTCAAGCCGAGCTGTCAAAAGCATCAGGATAAAGCAGTGCAAATGCATGCAAGCATCTGTGGTGCTTCTTCAAGCCAGACCACACTGCCACCTACTGAACGAGAACAACTTTTCCCTTGACCATGTCTATCCTGAATGCTTCCTGAAAATTCATTCTGGAAAACGTGGCCATTTGTTTCCCCCTTCTCAGGGCAGTTTGGCGACATGACAGGCAGCCCCCTCTATGAGCCAACAGCATCTTCTCTGGCACCTACCCACCAGAGGAAACTTAAAAGTAATTGACTGGCAAGCTGGCACCGTCAGGCACTGACTCATTTGTTCCATGACAGAAGTTGGGGGAGGCAGAGTCCACATGAATGTGAAGAGAGGCATACCACACCAAAAACAACTGAATCACAAGGCAACCACAGAGAAGAAACTGCTGACAAGTGCTTGAAACAAGGCACCCATAACCATGAATCACACAGCATAACAGCTGGGTACCAAATGATTTGTAAATCTAGAAGATTCAGAAATAACTTTGCGGCGAAAACCCACATGAAATCCAATTCCAAGCCCAGATCACCTGGACTGAGGCCACTGAGAAGCAGCAATGAGCTTGGGATTAATTGCTTCCCAAACTGTTATTTGCCATCTCTGCATTCAGTTAGTGTCCTAGTTTCAAACCTGAAATCCTAAATTACAGGGGGAAAGAGTTCAGGGGGAAACTAGATATCCAGGATGAAAGATTGATGGTGCCACTTGCCAGGTAAGTCTGTTCAGTTCAGTTCAGTCACTCAGTCGTGTCCAACTCTTTGCAACCCCATGGACTGCAGCACGCCAGGCCTCCCTGTCCATCACCAACTCCTAGAGCCTACACAAACTCACATCCATTGAGTCGGTGATACCATCCAACCATCTCATCCTCTGTCGTCCCCTTCTCCTCCTGCCTTCAATCTTTCCCAGCATCAGGGTCTTTTCAAATGAGTTAGCTCTTTGCATCAGGTCACCAAAGTATTGGAGTTTCAGCTTCAGCATCAGTCTTTCCAATGATCACCCAGGATGGATCTCCTTTCGGATGGACTGGTTGGATCTCCTCACAGTCCAAGGGACTCTCAAGAGTCTTCTCCAGCACCACAGTTCAAAACCATCAATTCTTTGGTGCTCAGCTTTCTTTATAATCCAACTCTCATACCCATACAAGACCACTGGAAAAACTATAGCCTTGACTAGACAGACCTTTACTGACAAAGTAATTTCTCTGGTTTTTAATATGCTATCTAGGTTGGTCATAACTTTCCTTCCAAGGAGTAAGTGTCTTAATTTCATGGCTGTAATCACCATCTGCAGTGATTTTGGAGCCCAAAAATATAAAGTCAGCCACTGTTTCCGCATCTATTTCCCATGAAGTGATGGGACCAGATGCCATGATCTTAGTTTTCTGAATGTTCAGCTTTAAGCCAACTTTTTCACTCTGTTCTTTCACTTTTATCATGAGGCTCTTTAGTTCCTCTTCAGTTTCTGCCATAAGGGTAGTGTCATCTGCATATCTGAGGTTATTGATATTTCTCGTGGCACTCTTGATTCCAGCTTGTCCTTCATCCAGCCCAGTATTTCTCATGATGTACTCTGTATATAAGTTAAATAAGCAGGGTGACAATATACAGCCTTGATGTACTCCTTTTCCAATTTGGAACCAGTCTGTTGTTCTATGTACAGTTCTAACTGTTGCTTCCTGACCTGCATAAAGTCTGTTATAAGTAGGTAAAAGTCGTTTCTCTTCTTAAGACAGACTTAAGAGGCAAAGGGAATATAAAAGGAAAGGAGAGAAAAAAAGAAGTGACAACACCCTTCTACTGAATGCATATTATATATCTGATACTTCTCTAGGCATTTTAACATGCCACTATGTCTAATCCTTTCAACAATACTAGACTAGCTTTATGGAAGAGGAAACAGACTGCAAACAGTAAAACTACTTGCCGAAGATTATATAGATAATGAGATACAGAATCTGGATTGAAACCAGCTATTAAAAAATAAGGAAGAAGAGGAAAGACACTACCTGGTTAGAGCTGCTGCCTAGTGCAAGATGAGCAAGAAGTTATTTTCCATACCACAATTAGTCCAAGAGGGGCGACCACTTGATATATTGCCGTGGCTAGGCTAGATAGAACCACTCCTGTGAGAAGCTCTTTTCTTCTACTCCTCCTCTAACTGAATTGTTCCCATGATCAGAGAGATAGTTAATAGTTTGAACTCTTGAGACTCTGTGCTTAAGGAGAGGTTGAGACTTTATTCCACAGAGAAGGATAATTCACAAGCCACCAACAGCCAGCAAATTAACCTGTGGTTTACCTTTAACTGGTCACCCTCAAACATTAGAGCTGTGTAGTGAAAACTCAGAAATTTTCTAAAAGCTTTAAACAACGTCCTGTGATTCATCAACACTTTGGGTAATGGATAAATAAAGTCAAAATGGATACCAAGCACCATACACTAGGAAGAGGCAGCTTCTCTCAAACCTTCCCTAGCCTAAGGAAGCAGTTAAGCATTTGGATTATATCCAAATATATACCAGCGTAGGATGTGCTACAGCTAGAGAGAAACTCAGATATCCTCTAGTCGAAAACTCTTAAAGGCCTCGATGCTGGGAAAGATTGAAGGCAAAAAGAGAAGAGGGCAGCACAGGATGAGATAGTTAGATAGCATCATCAACTCAATGTACATGAATTTATGCAAATTTAGGGAGACAGGGAAAGGGCAGGGAAATCTGGCATACTGCCGCTCATGGGGCTGCAAAGAGTCGGACACGACTTAGAGACTGAACAACCACAAAAACTTACCTGACAAACAAAGAGACTAGGACATAAAAATAGAAATTCCTCATCCAGCTTCTATGATTCATTCAAGAGATTCAAAGGCTGGTTGTATATCGTAGCATGTTCTGGAAAGTGTAAACAAAGTAGACAATATAGTCTTTGCCCTCTAAGAGTTTCCGATTGAGCTCTAGCTATAGATCTTTTTTAAAGGATCCTTGAAAACATCACAATATTTTGTGGATCTGATCATGCATATCAATTATCCTTTTAGTGTTCATTGATTATGAAAATTAATAATGAGCAAAAGCTGCTATGAATTGTGTTCTTAAATTCATTTATATTTAAATAAAGCCTGCACATGCTTCTGAAAAATTATATGTACGCATTTTTGAGAAATCGTTTATTTAAACTTCAGAATAGTTTTTGGTAAGCACACTTCTATAATACCTCATAGCTGGAGACCACAGACAGGAACTACTGCTGTAGAGGAAAACCTGAAGACACTGCAGCCAAATCCAAATTTATACTCTGGCAGAATTGGAGGTGACCTACAATGCGGGAGACCCGGGTTCAATTCCCTGGGTTGGAAAGATCCCCTGGAGAAGGAAAAGGCTATCCACTCCAGTATTCTGGCCTGGAGACTTCCATGGACTGTATCATGGGGTGGCAAAGAGTCGGACACGACTGAGCGACTTTCACTTTTAGTACAATGTTTTACTGGATTCCAGGAATATTTACCTGCCACCAAATATTCCCCTCCCCATTCCCTGAGATCTTTTATTTCTCTCTGTCATGCTCTACACTCTCAACTTTCTGAAACTCAAACAACCAAAGCAGACACGGTTTCACAAGCAATCACAACTCAAATGCAACCCTTTCAGAAAGATAGACAATCACATAAACTTTTACATAGGTTCCTTATACCTATCTAGCTGAGTTTGAATAAAAGACATTATGGGAGGTCGATGACTGACAAGTTACTTCTATCTGGGAAGACCTAAAAGGAGTCTGGGCAGAGTATATCAGCAGTTGGGTAGGGGTAAGGACTTGGACCTTCAGAGAAGAATATGGAGATACTAGATGCAGGAGAATGGTGGGAGGTAAGAGGAAAAGAAAGAGTATCAAAGGCAAATTTTACTAAACTTGAAATGTTCCCTTGAATCATCTCATACTACAGAGTATTACCTGAGTATGGAGTCCTAAGTGTTACGGTACATGCAATAATTGGCAGAACAGTTCAGAAAAGAAACAAGAGCTCTTTGTATGTTGGGCTATTTTGAGAAGGCTTCATGGAGAAGTATGGAATGACCTGGACCTTCAAGTAGAGGCAGGATATGAAAACGTAAGGAAAGGGTATCCCAGGTCTAGAGGAAACCATTAAGCAGAAGTGAGCACTGGGGGGAAACTGGGAAACAAGGATGAAGTCAGCCTGGATGGAGCAATGGGTAGATATTTAGAGTCAAAAGAAATAAGATTGGAGGAAAATGGTGGTGTAAGATCATAGAAGGCCTTAGAATCAGATAAAGTTCACTCTTACTGTAGACAGTGGGAATCTCCACGAATTTGTGACTAGATGAGTGGCAGAGTGAAAAGAGTGCAATAGTCCAGCAGTGATATTTAGAGTACCTTCAAAGGTAAAACCTTAGTGTTTTTTCAACTCATTACCTGTGAGGCCAGACATAAGTTATGCAAGCCCTCTGAGCCACAGATATTTTAATCTCTAAAATGTGAATAGTAATATACACTTCATCTGGTTGTTGTGAGACTCATATGAGAATCTTCACAAAGTACATTATTACAATGCCTAGCATATACTGCTAAGTCACTTCAGTCGTGTCCGACTCTGTGCAACCCCATAGACGGCAGCCCACCAGGCTCCTCTGTCCCTGGGATTCTCCAGGCAAGAACACTGGAGTGGGTTGCCATTTCCTTCTCCAATGCATTAAAGTGAAAAGTAAAAGGGAAGTCGCTCAGTCGTGCCCGACTCTTAGCGACCCCATGGACTGCAGCCTACCAGGCTCCTCCGTCCATGGGATTTTCCAGGCAAAAGTGCTGGAGTGGGGTGCCATTGCCTTCTCCTTTAGCATATACTAGATAACTAATAAATAGTAGATATCTATACTAATAAATCATTATTATCATTATTACCAATAATACTAGGGCAAGTAATTAGGAGGCTGTGGCAATAATCTAGAATTAATCTGTGTTTAGGCCTAGAGAGAGGCCACAGAGAGGAGGGATTGACTCTCAAAGACATTTCAAGAGGAGATTCAACAGGATTTGGGATTAGGCTGCACATGAAGGCTGGAGCAGAATAGTGTGAGAAAGAAGATCCGAAGACCTAGGAGCCTTGGATGATGGAAAAAGACACAAACAGCCAGAATGGAGAAGGAAATTGGAAAGAGTAGGGAGACTGGGTGGTAGAAAGATAATCCATTTCTTTTATAAAGTATTAATGTTTTTAGGTAGAAAAGATAATACATTTCTTTTATAAAATATTTTTCTATTTTATATAAAAATATAAATTTTTTCTATTTTATATAGAAATGATATTTAGGCAATTGAAATATGCCCAAGTGACAGTCCACCCATTTTGACAACACTGTACTAAGGTCCACAGGACAGGACTGGAAAGGTAGATCTGGGAAGTAACTACAAGGAAATCATAGTTGAAGCAAGGCATAAATAAATTTGTCAAGAGGATGAATATATCAGGAGAACAGAGTATGAATAACAGAGCCGGGAGGAACAACCATAATGATGGAATAAGATAAGGAAAGCATTGGAAGTGTATAAGAAGTGAGGAGAGATAATAAGCAGGACCTCTCTTTAAGAATAGTTACACAAGAGTGCAAGAAAAAGGATTCAAATTAATCACAAAAGAGCATGCCCAAGCTAAGACTGGAAGGGTCTTAAAAAAAAGATATGCTTATCCGCCTGGAATAATTTATGGTTCTCTGGTAATTTAAAATTGAATTTTCACTTAATACATTCATTTATTCAAAAAGCATCTACAGGGGTTCTACAAAGGATGACAATAAGTATTTTAGGAGCTACAATAAAATATACAAAGTCTGTCCTCAAGGAGGAGGGTAAGAGATATATTAACACATGTATTCACAAACATTTAAATCATAATATCAGAGTAAATTAGCAATTTGAGACAATTCATGTGCATAGTAATATGTAACTGTCAGACAACTGCTAAGAGTTCAGAAAAGAGAAAAGTTTATTTGGTCTAGAGTGATCAAGGAAGGCTTCCCAGAGGATATAAACCATAACTGGGATTTTTAACCATGGGTTAGTAAGTAACAAAGTAACTGGAACAAGTTCTGATACTTTAAACTATTAATCTTTACCATGAAGACTATTTAGCTAAAGGGGTTTGTCCTGAATATTGATCACCACAGAGTCTATAAAAGCCTCTCCAAGCTGATATTCCTAGAACTCTCTCAGTATGGTCAGTATCAAATTTGTTTTCCCTTCTCAACTTCACCTCATAGGGATCTTCCTGGGCATTTTAGTAATTTCAATTAGAATCTTACAACATTTTATGACTGCAACTCCCCAAGAGCTAGAAAATATACTAGGAAGAAAAACCTTATAAACAGAAGAGGGGCCTGGCCTTGATCCACATACTTTCTGAGTTTCATGATTTTATGCACAAGGCAAAGTTAGAAATGCTTAAATGCCAAAGATGATTGGGGAACTAGAGGAGCCTTGCATTCCGGGAATGGAAACATACATTGCAAAAAATTGAACAGTAATATGGTCCTTTTTAATCTTGATCCTCCAGGAGAACTGAGAGAGGAGAAAAAGAACAAAAAAAAACACCCTGGGTTCATTTAGCCTCAAGGAATACTGACTGTGAAGGGCACAGGGATGGAGAAAGGGGAGAAACAGGACTTTGCTTTCCTGGTAAAGTCTGATATTAAGATGCAGGAAATGGTTTTTAAATTATACATGTGTCTCATTCTACAGCACACAGAGCGGCTGACTATCTGAAGTACAAAAGAAAAGTGGCCTTGTCCCGAAGAAAGCATTACCCTTTGAGAAGAATATTAGGTTGTTATCCTTTTGCATTTCCCAAAGACAACCCACTGAAATTTCCCAGAGCAATAATAAAAGGACTGCTTTGCAGGAAAAGGAACAGCAGAAAAGAGCAGACTGACAGGAAGGTCTCTCTTTAAGGAAACCTGGTATGTGATTTATTTTGCCCTTTACAAAAGAGATTATCTGAGTCAATCATCAGATTTACAAAATCATTCTTTGCTGCAAATAAAATAATAATAATAATATGGATATTAAGAAGTTTCTAAAAAGCAGTAAACTAAATGTTCCATGGCAATTACCCCCTGGAATCCACTTGGGCAATTATACAAAGTAAAATCTGGAGGTGAAGACAAGAAATGCTGATGATAGATTTCGATCTTTTGGTAAAAATCATTGAAACTGTAAAGTAAATTAGGAAGGCCATTCCTTAGGCAAACCAGCAAGGCTCCAGTTTGGAAGGAAGCCATACTAGCGGTAAAGTCATGTTGTCTGGGAGCAAGGAAAGGTGATGGCAAAAACAGAATGAAGGAAAAGATGGAGCCAGGGCCAGACTGGTGACAGGCATCAGCAGAGTCAGTGTGACACACAGTTTCCTAGGTATTCTCACGAAGCCCTCATTCCCACTGTTCCTTCTTGTCACATATTACGACTTCCAAAAACCCAAAAATATGGTAAGGGATGCACACTCAGGAGATCTCTCTTATTTTTAATGCTGGTCTTGAAGAGCCAATGTCCTAGTCTTTACCTGCAAAATTAGATCAGTGATGGGATTTTCAAGCCAGGTAACAAGGACCTAGAGCATTAAGGCTAAATCAGAACAATACAAAGTTCTTACAACATAGCCAGGGATTGGCTGTTTCCAGGGAGCAGTGGAAGGCTCTGCAGTCCCAGATTATATGTCTCTGTCTCTAAATCAGCCAATTAATGAACTGGAGTTTCTTTTCCCCAAAGTCTCTTTCTATATCCAGACTATTATAGTCTTTCAGAATCCCTTGTGAAAGGTTAGAAAGGCTTTAATATTTGAGACTTTGCTTCTGCTGCAGTTAATACATTTTACAGCTACCTGCCTATCAATACCTGAGCCTCCAAACAAGAGTTTTAGGGTAGGTTAACTCCTTTATCCACAGAACAAGCAAGTTTAGAAGAAGCATCTACTATGTTCACAGTACTGTGAAGGGATACAAAGGAAACTAAAAACAGAAAAATGGGAACAAGAATCGTAATGTAGTGTGTTTTAATTCAGTTAAAACTCTCTTCTCATCTGAATCTGACCACCAAAGTCTTTTCATCCTGCAAGGTCACTGTGGGCTCATACACATGGCCTGAAAGGTCCCCAATACCCGTTCTAACGATGGATATCAGTGCAACTGATACAATTAGACTACAGATTTTCAACCCGGGGTGGAGGTAGAGACGAAAGAGTGCTACAGAGACAGGGAGCAATGAGGAAGCTCACCATGCAACATACAATCTTTTGGGGAAAGAGTTATGTGGATAATTTTTAAAAAGAAATCATAAAATGGTCATTTCTTAGATGTGTTTTTAGTCATGCCATTTTGATATTTAAAATATTAATGGTGTGACACTTTTACATTTATCAAGAGGGACATGAATTAGAAAATAGAAATTTCCTTAGAAAAGAGACCATGCTTAATTCTACCTTTTATTTGCAGCACCTATAACAGAGCCTGGCATACAGGAGGTGTTTGGCAAGGCTGTCAGTAGACTGAATGGATCGATACGAATGAATGATAGGAAACTTGAAATATTAACAAAAGAGTCACATGAACAAACTAGAATCCTTCTGTTTTCTTACCAATACTAAGACATGACATTTTTCACTAACACCACTAAGAAGAAACATAGAAGGGCTACGGATTACCAAATCCTGCCATGAAAATAACAAGCGGCATCACTGAAACCAGAGAAAGACTTCAGAAAGAATGTGTGTGTTGACTTTATCAGAGGATTTAACTCTATAAATCAAATCTCAAAGGGAAAGTAACGACTCAGATACCAGAAAGACTGTCCACAGCAAAACTGACAAATGATTCCAATCTCCTCTCTTGCCAATCAGAGGCCTCAAAAAAGGGTGAGCACTTTCGTTAAACTTGTCAAAATGTTTAGATTTTCCATCTTTGGGGCATGTAGTAGGATTGCACTTCCTGGCCTCCATGTGCTTTTCAGTGGTTCTTACATGACTAGCTCTGGTCAATGGGTTGTTACTGAAAGTGATATATGCTGATTATGAAGTAGAGAATTCTTCTTGGAAGAATCTTCAAAGGCCTCTTTTTCCCCTCTGCTACATACTAGCAATGTTCCCTATGGTTGTTTCTCCATCAGCCTGAGTCAGAGTGACAGCAATGGAAATGCAGAGCCAAGTTCAGCCCCCAAAGGCCTGAGATGGATGCACAGCGCGAACAGATAGGAAAGTAACCTTTTATGTTTGAAGCCACTGAGATTTCATTGGTTCTTTGTTCCTGCAGCATAATCTATCCTATCCAAATACAACTTGGTTTACTGCAATCAACATAGTTTATATCCCTTAAATTGCTCTGACCCATTCTTCAAAGCTTAGAATCTAATTGCTGCTAGCAATTAACATTCCACCAAGAACAAAATAATACAGAGAAAAGCAATCTTGTATTTAATCACTGGAACTATGAACAGAGAAAAAGAACATGCAAAAAGGGAAATACATGCCAGCAAATACAGTAATTCTAACATAAATAAAATTAACAGATAAATTTTCAGGCAATTTCAGGTGGCATGAACAGACTCTCGCCATCCTTCCCTGTAATGGAAATTCATTAAATACAAAGGGAAATTTCTTGAGAAACTAAAATAGCAGACCACACTCAAGATGGCCCACTGAAAATAGACTGTTCTTGAGACAGTGATGGGAATTCCTTAGAGGGAAAGCGAGAGAGAAAGGGAATTCAATAAAGACACCGCATACATGAGTCCTTCTAAAGCTAACATAATAATCTTCATCTGTATAGCACTTTATATTATGTGAAGCTCTTTCATGTGTATCTCCTCATTTGAGCTTCACAGCTACCTTATGAAACAGACAAGGCAGGGAACAGTACCTACAATAAAATGATGAAAAATAATAAACCCAGATAAGTTGTGAATTGTCTAAGATCAATAGAGCTAACACACGACAAAGGTGGGATGAGAACCTATACTTCCTAACCCCTGCTCCGTGCTTTCCAGATGATTATCACATGTACCTCTAATAAAACACATGAACACACTCACTCAATAGAGCTAAAATCATATTGTTAGCTTCCTGAAATCACTTGTGATCTAAGCATAAGCTTTATTTGCATACCAACCATCTGAGCAATAGGTGTAATACACAACTGTATATTCTGATTGAAGATGAGATTCTTGCAACTAAGATGCTGTATGCTATGCATTAAACATGCCATCCTGTTAATTCATTTCTCAGTTGATGATGGTTCTGGATGTAAATTAGCACTGTGCTTTTTCAGACCCAACAGATGTTTCTGGGTGTTTATTTCTATGATTTTTTTCTCCTTGAGATATTACATGCAGTCATCAGGCATTGCATGTACTAACAGACAACTCTCCTTACAGCAGGGTATGAAGACTAGAACCCAGAGTCCACCAAGCAGGGCTAAGATTCAGGGATGCAACTTGTAATTCTCCTTTTTACATCTATTCTTACATCTATTCTGCATCTTATACCTATCCTAAGTGAAATGTTTTATCCCACTAAAGCAATCTCGAAACTAGAAATATGAAAGACATATACATGGGTTTTCCTTCCTCCACCAGAGGTCAGGTGGGGAAGTTGTCTACATCTGGGAAGTTGTCTATTCTTAAGAATCAATAAAAGCCTTTAATTCAGTTTATGTAATCAGTTTCCGTAGGAATCACTACGGTAGTCCCTAAGATAGTCCTGACATGGAAGAAGCATTGCTGACTTTGTCAATCATTAGGTACTCAAAAATCAACCACACAGCAGGAAAAAAATCCACTCATACAGCACTCAGATGCATAAAGAAAGTGTAGCTTATTCATTGATTCTATAACTGATCTGATAAACCCTCATCCACTTGAGAAAAGATAAAAAAGACAGAAAAGTTTCTCTAGCTCAATTTGTTCATTTTAAGCCTAATCTAATAATTTAAACTCTTCAAGTTACAGTCTCTACATAAATTCAGTTTCTAAAATGTGCTTTCCATCTCCCAGCACATCCCCAAGATGACACTTGAGCATTGTGAAAGGGCTTTCATGAATATAAGAAGATATTAAAATGGGGCCTTTTCAATCTATTTAATCTGACACCTCAAAAGATTAAGAATTAAAAAAAAATTACAATTATATTTCCACTCCAAAGTCAGGCTCTTGAACCACCAATGCAAGAATTTTGAAGGTGAAGTCCAACAACCCTTAAAGGAGGTTTCACGACCCTTAGTGCAATATCCACCTCTGGCAGAAGTGAGCTGAGATTGAGGAGGGATTGGAAAATGGAAACAACTCCTTTCAGAAGTAGCTGAAGCTCATACAACTCAAAACAAAAAAGAAATTGATTAAAAAAATGGGCAGAACTGAATATAGACATTTTCCCAAAGACAAAAGACAGGTGGCCTACAGATACATGAAAATATGCTCACCATCACTAATTATCAGAGAAATGCAAATCAAAGCCACAATAAGATATCACCTCACACCTACCAGAATAGCTATCATTGAAAAGATCACAAAGAACAAATGTTGGCAGAGATGTGAAAAAAAAGAGAACCCTTGAACACTGTTGGTAGGAAGGTAAGTAGGTGCAGCCAGGGTGGAGAATAGTATGAAGTTTTCTCAAAAAACCTAAAAATGGAATTAAGATATGATCCAGGAATTTCACTCCTGCATATATATCCAAAAAAAACCCCACAAAATCGTGAATTTGAAATGATACATGCACCCCTATATTTGTAGCAGCGTTATTTACAATAGCCAAGATATGGAAGCAACCTAAGTGTTCATCAACAGATGAATGGATAAATAATGGATAAATAAGATGTGGTGTGTGCGTGTGCACACACACACAATGGAATACTATTCAGCCACAGAAAAAAATGAAATTTTCCCATTTGAAGCAATGTGGATGGACTTGGACATACAATGTTAGAGAAAGACAAATACTGTATGACATCAGTTGTGTGTGTCTGTGTGTGTGTGCATATGTGCACATGTGCTAATACACTTCAGTTGTGTCTGACTCTCTGTTACCCCCATGAAGTGTAGCCCACTAGGCTCCTCTGTCCATGGGATTCTCCAGGCAAGAATAGTGAAGTGGGCTGCCATTTCCGTCTCCAGGGGATCTTCCTGACCCAGGGATCGAACCAGTGTCTCTTACATCTCCTGCATTGGAAGGCTGGTTCTTTACCACTTAGTGATACCTGGGAAGCCTGATATCATTTATATGTAGAATCTAAAATATACAACAAACTAGTGAATATAACAATAAAAGAAGCAGACTCACAGATACAGAAAATGAACTAGAGATTACTAGTGGGGACAGATGAGAGGGACAATATAGGGATAGGAGACTAAGAGGTACAAACTGCTCTGTATAAAACAAAGTAAAAGGATATACTGTACAACATGGAGAATATAGTCAATAAATAACTATAAATGAAGTATAACCTTTCAGTTCAGCTCAGTTGCTCAGTTGTGTCTGACTCTTTGGGACCCCATGGACTGCAGCACACCAGGCTTCCTTGTCCATCACCAACTCCCAAAGCCTGCTCAAACTCAGGTACGTTGAGTCAGTGAATCACTATATAATACACCTGTAACTTATATAATATTGCACAGCAACTATACTTAAACAAAAAAGAAATAATTGTTGATTTTTAATAATATTCTTTCTTCTCCCCAAAGGAAAAGGAAGTTGGTGTTTTCCCATTACCTTAATTCAACTGAGAAGGCCCGCGACTTTCAGATGGCTTATTTTTTGTCCCCTGCCATTTAGGGGCCACAGGATACTTGTGTCTATTTGGAAATCTAAAGGGCAGGAGTTTGTGGCTGCCTAGCTGTTCTGAGAGCAAAGAGAGGGTAGTGCAGTGACAGTGGTCTACACTCCCAGAATTCGTCTACATAAATGACACAGTGGTATCTCTTTTTCACCACGTATTTTTTCCTTTTGCTCCTATAACAAATTACCACAAAGTAAGTGGCTTAAAACACCACAAAGTGCAAGTGAAAGTCACTCAGTCATGTCCGATTTTTTATGACCCCATTGACTATACAGTCCATGGAATTCTCCAGGCCAGAATACTGGAGTGGGTAGCTGTTCCCTTCTCCAGGGGATCTTTCCAACCCAGAGATCAAACGCAGGAGGATTCTTTACCAGCTGAGCCACCAGGGAAGCCCAAGAATACTGGAGTGGGTAGCTTATCCTTTCTCCAGTGGATTTTCCCAACCCAGGAATCGAACTGGGGTCTCCTGCAATTGCAGCCAAATTCTTTACCAGCTGAGCCACTAGGGAAGCGCTAAAACACAAGTTTCTTACAGTTCTGGTGGTTACAAGACCAAAATGAGTCTTACCGGTGTTAGAAGGACTGGTTCCTTCTGAGGGCTGCAAGGGAAGATCAAGTCCTTATCCTTTTCTGCTTGTAGAGACTGCTGGCATCCCTTGGCTTGTGGCCACAGGACTCAAATTTCTACTTCCACTCTTACATTGCCTTCTCTCCCCTCTGATCTGCTTCCCTCTTATAAATACCCTTGTGATTATATCAGAACTTACTACAACATTACTAGAAATAATCCAGGATAATCTCATCTCAAAATCCTTAATCATACCCACAATGTCCCTACTATCATGTGAGATAACATATTCACAATTTCCAGAGATTCAGACATTGATATCTTTGAAAGACCATTATTTATTCTACCATAGACCAGAAGTGAGCTTTCTTCAATCCTCCATCTCAAAATTGCTTTAATCCTAGAACAATGGGACCTCAGCAGAAAGAGACTGGAGATACATCATCAAAATTAGGAGTGGGTAGGAGTGGGAGACTGTTCTTTAACAGCCATCCAGAAGAGAGACTAACTTTGTTAAAGAATGTGGAGGTAAGAGATCACCAAATAACTAAAGACAACTCAAGAGTAAGGTTTAATACCTGCCAAGCAGATGCGTCAAAGTCAAACCACAATAAGGCCTTTCAGGTTAAGACTTTTATTTATTTCTTACTCTTCTACCCACTGTGACCTAAATAGTTCATAAAATGTGGCTATCACAGTGGGGAAGGGCTGAAAGGAGATGCACAATGAAAAGGAGAAAAGAAGGTATGCCCCCTTTTATCCTACAGTTAAGTCTGAAACAAACCATTCTCAGGGAAGGAACCAGCTTTAACTTCAAATGAAATTCAGAATATTAACCATTACATAGGATTTGACATTTTCATTATTGAAGAGAGACAATTTTGGGGCAAATGGGACCAGGGAACTTGTAGTCATCCAGAAGCTTTAGGACCTGCCAAGATTTCATCCAGTGGCAAAGAAAGAACCAAATCACCAAGCAGATTTGAGCAGGCACTGAGGGAGATGGGAAGAAGGCAGGCAATTTATAAATTCACTTCATTAAGTTCTACTGCACTGTTACATAAGCTTGTAACAGAAGGAAACAGAAGGCAAGCTCACAATCAGTATCAGGTTCCTGTAACTGTCCTCCGACTCTGATTCCTTAGGGCTTTGTGGCAATGTGCCTTGTCTGCCTGGCCACTGCTCATCTGTTGGCATTTGCTGCTGAGGCCAGAAGCTGGTGAATTCTAAGTTTTCTATTAGCATGGTGAGGACCTAATGATCCTTGATGCTGATGAGGCTCCACCAAGGCACTCATTAGCACAATGGACACCCAGATGTTTGGCTCAGACTTAACATTTGGTTCTTAGCCAAGGCTAACCATCCCACACTGCTCATCTGGAGAACTACTTAACTCTTGTAACTGAACCCCCTCTGGGAAAATCTCCCAGCAGAATTTCAGCTAACTGACTTCCATATACTCCTACCAGTGGAGTCAACAAGAAACTTCTGTCTAGTTCCACCTCCACAAAAGAATAGAGAGCAGCCCAGGGCCAGGATCACCTACATGATTTAGGAGATAGGAATACCAGACTACCTTACCTGCCTCCTGAGAAACCTGTATGCAGGTCAAGAAGCAACAGGTAGAACTAGACATGGAACAATGGACTGGTTCAAAATTGGGAAAGGAGTATGTCAAGGCTATATATTGTCACCCTGCTTATTTAAATTTATGCAGAGTACATCATGTGAAATGCCGGGCTGGATGAAACACAAGCTGGAATTAAGGTTGTCAGGAGAAATATCAATAACCTCAGATATGCAGATGACAACACCCTTATGGCAGAAAGCAAAGAGGAACTAAAGAGTCTCTTGATGAAGGTGAAAGAGAAGAGTGAAAACGCTGGCTTAAAACTCAACATTCAAAAAACTAAGATCATGGCATCTGGTCCCATCACTTCATGGTAAATAGGTGGGGGAAATGTGGAAACAAGTGACAGATTTTATTTTCTTGGGCTCCAAAATCACTGTGGACAGTGACTGCAGCCATGAAATTAAAAGACACTTGCTCCTTGGGAGAAAAATTATGACAAACCTAGACAGAGTATTAGAAAGCAAAGATAGCACTTTGCCAACAAAAGGCCATCTAGTCAAAGCTATGGTTTTTCCAGTAGTCATGTACAGATGTGAGAGTTAGACCATAAAGAAGGCTGAGTGCCAAAGAATCGATGCTTTTGAACTGTGATGTTGGAGAAGACTTGAGAGTCCCTTGGACTGCAAGGAGATCCAACCAGTCAATCCTAAAGGAAATCAACCCTGAATATTCATGGGAAGGACTGATACTAAAGCTGAAGCTCTACTATTTTGGTCATCTGATGCGAACAGCTGACTCCTTGGAAAAGACCTTGATGCTGGGAACGATTGAGGGCAGGAGGAGAAGGGAGTGACAGAGGAAAAGATGGTTAGATGGCATCACCAACTCAATGGACATGAGTTTGAGCAAACTCTGGGAGGTGATGAAGGACAGGAAAGCCTGTTGTGCTGCAGTCCATGGGTTGCAAAGAGTCAGACAAGACTGAGCCACTGAACAAGTGCAAGATGAAAATGTGTGACACCTTTTTAAAGAATTTCAAGGTGAAGAGAACAGACCATTAAGGCAAGTACAAGGCCCTTCTGAGCACAGGGCCCTCTGTGACTTCCCAGGAGCACTAAATTATTTTGGCTAACCAGGCTATGCCACCAGTTTTACATTGGCGTGGCCTTTACCAACCAAGGAAGCAAAAGGCAATGCAACTGCAGGGAAAAGCAAGGAGAAGGCGAGGTTGAAGAAATCAGCTGAATATTATTAAATTGTTATCCTCACTTACAAACATCTCAGCTTTAAACTGTACTTACAGCTTTGGGGTTTGCAAAAGGCTTTTATATCTATTCCCTCCTTTGTTCTTCATGGTATCCTTGAACACCAGGTAGGCAGGAGTTTCATTTTACATTTGAGGAATCCAAGCCTAGAGAGGGGAAAGAATTCATCCAAGAATATACAGTTAAGAAGAAGTTAAGTTAGAATGATGTATGTAATCCCAGTCTGGCATCTCTCCAAATGTTTTCTAAATGACACACCTTTATCTTTGTTAATCACCAGAGTAATAACCAGGAATTATGCTTGGTTTTCCATCTTTCCATGAAATACAGCCCCATTCAACCCACAGAGGATGCACAAGCATGGCAGAGTTGCTTCCCTTCTTAGCACTGCTCTTCCTCTTTACATCTCCATTCCCCGCCACCAACCCCCTGCCTTCCCCCTACACACACACACACACACACACAGAGTCAGAGATCAAATCAGAGACTTGGTCAGGTACAGTTCAACTGCCACTCAGCATGGATACTATGAGTCAGAATCAGATATACGAAAAAACACTAGGGCGACCCTAACCAGATACTTTGATGGCTGGAAGTGGAGTATAGAAACGTACTACTAAAGGACTGAGGCCTGAAAATCTCCTATGAGAGGTTTTCTTTTGAGTTTTGCAAGTGTCATAGAGTAGTGACATGTTAAGCCATTAAGTTTTTCAGACTTTACTGGGAATGTTTCCAATTCCTTCCTCAGACCAAGTTTTGTCAGGGTATAGAAAGCAGGTGGGGGTCTCCAAAAACAGGCTAAGGAGAGGGACTATCCAGATGGGACAGGAGAAAAATAATCAGAAGGTGATCTACTTTATACATTGAATACTCTCCAGTTCTGCCTGCTGCCTTTCCTTCTCTCATATAGATAGATCTCAAGTGAGAGGAAGACAGATATTTAAAAAAACTAACCTCACTTCTGCTGGGAGAATGTGGTTTAACATACTTCTTCCTCAAAATTAATTCCCTTCTGCCTAAATTAAAAAGAATGCCAGTAATCTTGATACCCCTAAGTCATTAGGGCAATTTTAAGGGCTCTCTGTAGAAGTTCCAGGTTTACTCACATTTGTTAAAAAGGATAAAACTCTGAAAAGGAGCCCTACTTCTGTGGAGATGGAAAAAAACATTAATAGAGGCTTACAAAATACAAAGTCAAAATTGCACATAAAAGGCTCTCCCCAGGACTAAGTTTCTTAGGAGAAACATACACTTGACAAGAAGAACATTCAGATACTTATCAAGTAATAGGTGCAGTTTGCTCAGATAGTTAGAAAATTAAAACAGTATGGGCCAAGAACATAAACTTTTCGGTTTACAACACAGCATCACTGAATTAACAAAAACCTGACATCATTAGTATTCCAGAAGCTTCACCAAAAATGTGATATACAGCTAAAACAGGTGAGGGATTTTTTTTTTAAGGCTGAAACATTTTATACACATTTCCCTAGAATAACTGTCAGAGTACAAAGCATGTCAGTGTAGAGCTCTTTGAAAATGATGCCAAAAGTCTCTTTCATTGCTGTGTGGCAGCCATGTTTGACTAAATACCACTCTAGCCCCCAGTTTTTTAAAGCAACTACAACCTACACAATTCCTTTCCCCAGAAACAGTTACCCTTTCTCCTCTCCTGGCACTAATCTGGAGTATCTGCAGTATATAGTTCAGGGATAAAAGCAATATAGCTCTGCAGGTAAAGTCAGTAGCTTGCCAGAGAGAGGCAACTAGGGACAAGCAGATAAGAGAAGTCAGTGTCCTTATCTGCAGCAGGAAGTCTTGTAAAGGCACAGATCTCAGAAAAGTGCCTGAGCCCCACAGTTTCAGCCTTTGAGACCACACAGCCCAAGAACACCTACTACAAAAACAGGCACGCTCATCCATTCCCATAGTTACAGGCCAAACATCCCCAGAGGAAAACTGACTCATAATTACCAGTGAAACTGAAAAAGGCAATTTGAGAGCTAAGAGTTAAGATGCTCCCCTCAGAAGCTGAGGTTGGCAGCAATAAGGGCCTCTTTTGCCCCTAAGTCTTTGTTCTCCTCTAGAACAGAATCTGAGGACACAGACTAGATGTTATTCATTGCATAGGACCTGAGGCCAAATAGGTAATCAACTGACAACTCTAAAGCCCCCTTGCTTCTCATAGTTGCCAGGTTCCCACAAATCACTTTCACCCAGTGAAAGAGAGAGATCTCTACTAGCAGCAGAGTTTGGAGGAAACTTCAGAGTACTTGCCATTCTATTTTCATCTTTGCTTCTGTGAAAAGAAGAAAAGATGCTAAAAGGCTATGGAGGGGACTGTGCTTGGATCCTCTTCCTCTGAGAGCTCCCTGTAATGGTGGCAGGATCTTGGAGGAACACACGTGGCGGTGTCTGAAGAGGCTACATCATGGACCCAGGGGCACGAAGAGTTGGCAAAAATCCACGGAGGCCAAAGCAGAAATTCCCTTCAAGGGACTGGGCAGGCTTGGATGAGGAGTCCATCAGTGGTGATTGGTATGAACCAAAGATCAAAGAGCCCTCCCTGCATGTTCTGCTCTGTGCTAGACTCCTAAGAGCACTGAACAATGGAGGCAGCACAGGGATAAGATAAAAGACCAATGATAACTGAGACTGAATCTCCAACTAGCCTGATGAATTGGGGGCTCAGAGTAGATGAAACCTGATTTAGAAAAAACATATAAAATACTTCTTGTGCACCTGAGTTTATGAAATTAAAGTCACGCTCACAATACTACCTTGTCAGCTCTCTTGACCTCTGCCAGAGATTCAGACCAACTGAATACCTAAAAAATAGAGGCTCTGTGCCCTCACAAGTTATATAAGATGTTTCATGCATCTTCAGCAGATTCACAGAAAAAAATACTGAGCTCCAAAACACTGTCACTTCAGCCAGGTGAGATCGGCAGCCTGAACAGGGAGGTGCAATGTGGTTCTTAATCTTTACTTTTATGCTTTAGGCTTATAATCACAAATGTCTCACTCAGGTACCAAGGCAGGGGAGCGAGTACAGGGGAGTCCCTAAATTGAGCATTAGAAGAAAACAGCTGGGTTAGCTGAGATCCTCCTGGGGTGGAGCTGATTGTAAAACACCCAGCTCAGGAACAATGCAGAGTTTATACAATTACCTGCATGTTTGCTGCACTCCTGGGTCTGCTGCAGCAATCACAGGCAATCAAATTAACACATGTATCACAGTGTGCACCAATGAATTCCCAAGTTTTCAGCAGAGTCTGATTAGTATTAACAACATACCAAGGGAAAGAAGGATTAAGGGATAAACTATTCAGTCATTATGCTATGAATTAAATCAGTTCAATGGTGACTAAGCCTTAGTTTAGGTTGTTCCATGTCCAAAATACCCTCCCGCCACGTATGGCAATCTCTATCCTTCAAACCCGAGCTCTAGATCTATCTTCTATGTGAATTCTGAACTACTATTGGAGCTCATGCTCTTCAATCAAAGCTTTGTAATAAATACAATATTCTATAAGTCACTAATTACTTCTTCCATGGTAACTATGATTTTATAAGCTCCTTAATCACAAGACTGGGAACATTTATTTCTTTTGTATCCCCTTAATCAGTGGCTCCTAAACCTAGAGATTTCATGGGCAAGCAAAATCTCCACAAAAAGACTCTGGGGATCTGATAGAAGATTGCAGAAGTTTTATTTGGCCAAATAAGGACATTTTAAAACCAACTAACAGATTTCTACTGTGTATAAAGTAAACTAGCTAATAAGAAGCAATAAAGACCAACTTCCCCAAAAAACAACCCGAAAACCTGCCATAAATATTTTTTAAAGTCTATTGTCTGAAAAAGAAAGGAAAAAAAAACCTATTTACAAATGACAAAATTTAAGTCTCTAGGAAGGCATTGGAGAACTAAAATGGTGGCAAAAACTTATAAAGATATAAAAGGAGAAGGAAACCAAGAAAGGTAATCTGGATCTTTCATTCTAGAATAGGCAGCTTAGAGACTAAGAAACCGAACAATAAATTTGAAAATCTGATGAGATTAGAGGGGAACAAATGAAATCCAGAGTCTACTGGGGAGGCAAGGTAAATGCATTAGATTGGGACCACAGGAGTTTCTGTCCTAGGCATAGGATGGACTGGAAAAGACCAGCTCACTCAGAGACTATGCCTACTAGTCACTGAAACTGCATTAAGATGATCCAAGACTGTGAGTTCTCATAACCATTTGTCAGTTTAAAAAAAAGGTAGGAGCCTTTATTTAGGAAGACACGGTCATACTAGGACTCAAATTCTTTCTGTAATATTTTTATGTACAATAAATAAAACAGTGAATTTTATCTCAGTAGAAAAATCTAAAACGAATAAAAAGAAAAGAGAGAATAAAGATAGATTATGTTCAATATAGTAATTAACCTTGCTGCTTACCTCAACAGAGGCAATACAATCCAGGCGGGGGGGGGGGGGGGAACTGAATGATAATATCAAAGTGCTGAAGGAAAATAACTATTAAACAAAACAAAAATAAAAATTTCACTACCTAGATTCAAATTGAGAGAAACCGTAAAAGGGTATTCTTCAGGAGGAAGAATATTCTTCCTCTTGTGGGGTTTAAAGTATAGAAAGATACACAATTAGAACAGCATATAATTTGAGAAAAGGTTAAAATGGAGTTACTAGCTGGGCTTCCCTAGTGGCTCAGATGGTAAAGAATCTGCCTGTAATTCAGGAGACCTGGTTTTGATACCTGGGTTGGGAAGATCCCCTGGAGAAGGGAATGGCTACTCACACTCCAGTATTCTTGCCTGGAGAAGTCTATGGACAGAGGAAGGCTATAGTTTATGGGGTTGTAAAGAGTTGGACATAACTGAGCGACTAACATTTTCACTTTTTTCACTGTGCTTGAAACTTATAAAAAGCCAGGAATGTGTGCTATAATATCTAGGGTATCCACTAAAATAATAATAAAACAGTATATAGTTACCATGCTAATAGCAGAGGAAAAGATAACTAGTTAATCCAAAAGAAGGCAAAATAAGAAAGGACAAAATGAACTTAGAATGAATGGAAAACATATGAAGAATTTGGCAATATGGATTTAAATGCAAATATAGGTGCTAATTATAGTGCATGTAAATGAACAAGATACTCCAATTAAACAACTGTTGGACTAAATACAAATACATATGTTTCATATAAGAAATACATCTTAAACATAAGAGTACAGAAAACTGCAAGTATAAAGATAGGAAGGATATGTCATGCACACTCCAAACAGAAGAAAGCTGATGAAGCTAGACTAATAGCCAAACTAAACGTTAAGGCAAGAAGCATTACTAGAGACAGAGTGGGATGTTTTCTAATGATAAAGGGATCAATCCATTAAGAAAATAATTCTAAATTTATATGAACCTAAGAATACATCTTTGAAATATATAAGGAAAAATTATGTAGGATTGAACATGGAAATAAGCTGGTAAAAAGGTTCAAACTTCTAGTTACAAGATCAGTAAGCACTAGGGATGTAATGAGCAACATGATGGCTATAGTTAACACTGTTGTATAGTTAACACTGTCGTATGGTATATTTGACAGTTGTTAAGAGGACAAACCCTACGAGTTCTATTATCAGAAGGAAAATATAGTTTTCTTTTTCCTTTTTCTTTGTATCATTTGAGATAGGATGGCTGTTAACTAAACTTATTGCAGTAATCGTTTCACAACATATGTAAGGCAAGTCATTGTGCTGTACACCTTAAACTTGCACAGGCATACCTCAGAGATATTTCAGGTTTGTTTCCAGACTACTGTAATAAAGCAAATGTTGCAATAAAGCAACTCACACAAATTTTTTGGTTTGCCAGTGCATATAAAAGTTATGTTTACACTATATTGTAGCCTATTAAGTGTGCCATAGCATTGTCTAAAAAAATAATGTATATACTTAAAATACTTTATTGTTAAAAAGTGCAAGCCATCATCTGATATCACAGGATTGCCACAAACCTTCATTTTGTACGTCTGCAAAGCACAAAAAAGCTACGTGCAATAAAATAAGCTATACCTGCACACTGCTGTATGTCAGTTATATCTCAATAAAACTTGAAAAAAACTGAAACCACACACACACACACAAAAGGAAATATAAACAGACAAATCCACAACCATAGGGAGATTTGAACACAATTACCTAACTGACAGAAGAAGCTATGAATAAAATAATTAACAAATTAGACATAACTGACACACAGAGAACAGTGCACCAAAGTGAAGAGAAAATCCTTTGCAAGTATACGAAAAAAAATTATACTAACATTGACCATAAAGCTTTAAATTACACAGAGCATGTTCTCTGCCCACAGTGGAACTAATATAGAATAACAAAATATCACTTTAAAAATCCCTATATGTTTTGAAACTAAGAAATACAGTTCAAAATAACCATAGGTCAAAAAAGAAACCACAATAGAGTTTAAAAAATATTTTGAACTAAGTAATCAAGAAAATATGATATATAAAGACTTGAGGCTTAGAGGAAATTTTATAATCTTAAATGAATAACTGAGAAAAGAAGGCAAGCTGAAAATCACTGTTATAAGAATTTGCTAACTATGGCCCACAGGCCAGTCATCTGCTTTTGTAAGCAGTCTTTAGGAAAATATAACCACACCCATTTGTTTAAGTATTGCCTATGGCTGCTTTTGTGCTACAACTGAAGAGGTAATTGAGACAATGACTACATGGTTCACAAGCCTAAAATGGAGCTTTTTAAAAAAGGTTGTGGATGTCTTAACTAGGTACTCCTCTCAAGAAGTTAGCAGAAAGCCAAAATGAACAATGAAAATCAAAGAAAAATAAAAATTTTGTTGAAACAGACAAAATTCATAAAAAGTACAACTTGCCAAAACTCACCCAAAAAAAATCTAAATAATGTTACAACTATTAAAGGATTTAAATTTGTAATTAACTTCCCACAAAGAAAATTCCAAGCTCAAAGGCCTTTTCTTATTTTTTTAATTAGAGGATAATTATACTATTTTGATGGTTTGCCATACATCAATATGAATTGGCCATAGGTATTCATGTGTCCCCTCCATCCTGAGCCCCCCTCCCATCTTCCTCCCCACCCTACCCCTCCAGGTTGTCACAGAGCACCAGCTTTGGGTGCCCTGTGTCATACATCAAACTTGCACTGGTTATCTGTTTTACACATGGTAATGCATATGTTTCAATGCTATTCGCTCAAATCATCCCACCCTTTCCTTCTCCCACTGATTACAAAAGTCTGTTCTTTATGTGTGTCTCTTTTGCTGCCCTGCATGTAGGATCATCTGTACCACCTTTCTAGATTCTATATATATGTGTAAATATATGGTATTTGTCTTTCTTGTTCTGACTTACTTCAGTCTGTATAATAGGCTCCAGGTTCATCCACCTCATTAGCACTGACTCAGATGCGCTCCTTTTTATAGCTGAGTAATAATTCCACTGTGTATATGTACCACAACTTCCTTATCCATTCATCTGCCAATGGACATCTAGGTTGCTTCCATGTCCTAGCTATTGTAAATAGGGCTGCAATGAACACTGGGGTACGTGTGTCTTTTGCAATTCGGGTTTCCTCAGGGTATATGGCCAGTAGTGGGGTTCCTGGGTCATATGATAGTTTTATTCCAAGATTTTTAAGGAAGCTCCATACTGTTCTCCATATTTTATTGAATACTAAAGGATTCATGAACATAATGTATCACCAAATTTAAACTTTAAGTTTTTTAAAAAAGGGAACACTTCTCAAGTATTTAATGAAGTCAGCATAATTTTAACTCCAATACCTGACCAAAAATTATGAAAAAGAACATTTATGTGACAATATCATTTACGAACACAGGTGCAAAAACCTAAATAGAAAACTGCAAACTGCATCCAATATTATATAAAAATGACCACAGTGAGTTTATTCCAAGAAGGTTTTTTTTAAAAAAAAAAAAAAACACACATTTATTTTCTAACCCAGCAGGATCCTATGGTCTTCCCTGAACAGGCCTTCTTCCCCTATGCCCTCTGCTTTAGCTCCTCTCTGAAGTACCTAGATGATAGTATTTAATGCAAATTTCCTGATTTTTTTTTTTTTTTTGCAGATATGAAAACTCCCCACCAAATGGAAAATGTTACCTACTTGATGATCATGAGCACATAACCCCAGACCTCCTGGAACCTAAGGACTGATAATGTTAACCCTTGTGACATCACCTTGTTCCCTCACCATCAGCCAATCAGAGAACTGTGTATGAACTGATCATGGACCCTGTGACCCACCCTCCCAAACCTGGCTGTTAAAAGTGTTTTGCCAAAACCCTTTAGGGAGTTCAAGGCTATTTAAGGCAAGAGCCACCTTGTCTCCTGGCATGGCCCTGCAATAAACTTTTCTCTGCTCCAAACTCCAACCTTGCAGTTTACTTGGCCTCACTGTTCTCTGGGCACAGGAACTTGTATTAACAATTCTATAGTGTTATTTACCACATTAACAGAATAAAGGCCAAAACTCAAACAACCAATTTAGTTGATGTGGAGAAAGTATTTGATAATACCCAACATCTCCTTTTGGTAAAAAATATTAGTAAACTGGGAACAGAAGTAAATTTATTTGATAAATGGCATCCACAAAGAAAAACACACAGTTAAAAATCATATGTATATGATAAAGGATAAAGAAACTGTGCTACATAAATACAATGGAATACTACACTCAGTCATAAAAAGGAATGCATTTGAGTCAGTTCTAATGAGGTGGATGAACCTAGAGCCTATATACAGAGTGAGTAAGTTAGAAAGAGAAATATAAAAATCACATACTGACACATATATATGTAATCTAAAAAGATGGCACTGATGAATTTATTTTCAGGGCAGCGATGGAGAAAAAGACATAGAGAACAGACCTATGGACACAGTCGAGGGGTGGAGAGGGAGAAGGTAAGATGTATGGAGAGAGTAACATGGATATTTACAATACCATATGTAAAATAGATAGCCAATGGGAATTTGCTGTGTGACTCATGGAATGCAAACAGGGGTTCTGTGACAATCTAGAAAGGTAGGATGGGGAAGGAGATCGGAGGGAGGTTCGGGAGGGTGGGGACATGGGTGTACCTATGGTTGATTCTTGTTGATATATGACAGAAAACCACAAAATTCTATAAAGCAATTATCCTTCAATCAAAAAAAAATTTTTTAATCATATGTAATGGTGAAATAGTGACTATTTGGCCCTTAACTTAAAATCAGATAACCATTTCACTATCAACACTTCAATACAGATCTAAAGGTCCTAATTAGTGAAATGAGGCAGAAAAAAAGTGGAAACAGTAACAGATTTTATTTTCTTGGCCTCCAAAATCACTGTGGACAGTGACTAACCATGAAATTAAAAGATGCTTGCTCCTTGGAAGAAAAGCTATGACAAACCTAGACAGCATATTAAAAAGCACAGTTATCACTATGTTGACAAAGGTCTGTATAGTTAAAGCTATGATTTTTCCAGTAGTCATGTATGGATATGAGAGTTGGACCATTAAGAAGGCTG
Source organism: Budorcas taxicolor (assembly GCF_023091745.1). NCBI lineage: Eukaryota > Metazoa > Chordata > Mammalia > Artiodactyla > Bovidae > Budorcas > Budorcas taxicolor. The sequence continues at coordinate 37,603,324 of NC_068935.1, forward strand.
AGCACTGAAGAATTAATGCTTTTGAACTGTGGTGTTAGAGAAGACTCTTGAGAATCCCTTGGACTGCAAGGAGATCCAACCAGTCCATCCGAAAGGAAATCAACCCTGAATATTCACTGGAAGGACTAATGCTGAAGCGCCAATACTTTGGCCACCTGATGTGAAGAGCTGACTCATTGGAAAAGACCCTGATGTTGGGAAAGATTGAGGGCAGGAGGAGAAAGGGGTGACAGAGGATGAGATGGTTGGATGGCATCATCGACTCAATGGACATGAATTTGAGCAAACTCTGGGAGATAGTGAAGAACAGGAAAGCTTGTTGTGTGCTGCAGTCCATGGGGTTGCAAAGAATTGGACATGATTTAGTGACTGAACAGAGGTCCTAATGAGTGAAATGGACAGGAAAATGTAATACAGGTGTAATTATTAGAAAGAAAAAGTAATACAACCTTTTTCATTGATAACATAACTGTATACATAAAAAAATTCTAAGGAACCCACAAAAACTCTCTGAAATATCTTAAATTATTAACTTAAAAAGTTAATAAGCAGGACTTCCCTCATGGTAGAGTGGTTAAAAATCTGCCTGCCAATGCAGACGACATGGGTGCAATCCCTGGTCCAGGAAAATCCCACATGCTGAAGGGCAACTAAGCCCATGCATCACAACTATTAAGCCAGAGTACCACAGCTACTGAAATCTGCATGCTCCAGAGCCTGAACTTTGCAGCAAGAGAAGCCACTGCAATGAGAAGTTGATGCACCAGAATGAAGAATAGCCCCAGCTCACTGCAACTACAGAAAGCCCACATGCAGCAAAGAAGACCCAGCACAATCAAAAATAAACAATTTTTAAAAAGTCAATAAACAATTTTTTTACCCTAGGAACAAGCATATTAGAAAATAAATTCTACGTTATTATTCACAGTAATGTCAAAATAATTATTTTATAAAACAAATTTAACAAAAGATGTGTATAAAGTACCTACTGAAAACTATAAAATATTGATAAGAGAAATTAAAGGATATATAAAAAGAGTATGGTATTTATCATGCTCATGGATTACAAGACTTCAAAATATCTATTTTCTCCAATTAGAGCTACAGCTTCCAAATCAGAAGACTTACATTACCTAATTTAAAGACTTGCTCTATTTAAAAATATAATTACAAAGACATGCACCACAACAACTGAGCCCATGCTCTAGGGCCTGCAAGTCACAACTACTCAACAACCCTAGCATAGCTAGAGCCTGTGTTCTGCAGTAAGAAAAGCCATAGATAGGAGAAGCCTGCACGCCATAACTAGGAGTGGCTCCCAATCAGCAACTAAAGAAGGCCTGTGTGCAGCAACAAAGACTCAGAGAAATCAAAAATAAATAAATCAAGAAAAAGAAAACAAACAACATGGAGGAAACTTAAATACATATTTCAGTGAAATAAGTCAATCTGAAAAGGCTACATCCAGTATGATTCCAACTATATGACATTCTGGAAAAGGCAAAACTACAGAGACACTTAAAAGATCAGTGGTTGCCAGACATTAGGGAGAAGGGAGAAATGAACTGGCAGAGCACAAAGGATTTTTGCTTTGTTTAGTCGCTCAGTCGTGTCCGACTCTTTGTGACCTCATGAACTGTATCCCACCAAGCTCCTCTGTCCAAGGGGAATCTCCAGGCTAGAATACTGAAGTGGGTTGCCAAGCCCTCCTCCAGAGGATCTTCCCAACCCAGAGAATGAACCCAGGTCTCCCACATTGCAGGCAGATTCTTTACTCTCTGAGCCACCCAGGGAAGCCCATGCTGGCTTTTTAGCATGACACTATTCTGTATGATATTACAATGGAGGACATATGTCATAAATCTGTCAAAACCTATAGACCGTATGACACCAAGAGGGAACCCTAATGTTAACTATGGATTTGGTGTGATGAAGTTATAGGTTATAACAAATTTATTACTTTGGCATAGAATGTGGATAGTGGAGGCGGCAGTACATGTGTTGGCAGCAGAGGGTACATTACACTCAATTTTGTTGTAAATCTAAAGCTGCTCTAATATCTATTAAAAAGGGGGTAGGGGCAGAATAACCTTGACTTCTACCTACCTCACATACCACACAAAATTGGGGATTTATAATAGCAGGAGAGGCGGTGATGAGGGAAGTAGTTTCTGTTCCATTTTGCGATCAAAAACTGCTCTAAAAATATAAAGTCTATTGAAAGAAAACGAATATTGACCTCTACATCACAGCATACACAAAATAACTGTTTATACATAATAGAGCCAAGCATGAAAGCTAATACTGGAAAGATTCTAGAAATAAACATAGATGAAAAACTTTATCAATTTGGGTAGGCAGATTTTTCTTACAACACAAAAATATTAAACATAAAAGAAATACTGAATTCTTCCTCATTAACTTCTTTATCAAAATATACCATTAAATGAGTAATAAGAAAAGGTACTGATGGGGAGATATGTTTTCAATATATATATATCTAAAAAAAAGGACTTGTATTCGGAACTTAGAATTACTACAATAATAGAGACAACAATCCAATAAAAATGAGCCGAAGAGGTAGACACTTCATAAAATAAGGTATATGAATGTTCAATGAGTACATGAAAAGGTACTCAACACCATTAACCATCAGAGAAGCTTAAATTAAAACCGAAATGAGCTAATACTTCACAGCCACAAGAATGGCTGAAACGAGGAAGACTGACAACACGAAATATAAGTGAGGCTGTGGAATACTTAAGAGAAAGCTCTGATTACTCATCTCTTTGTCCCTTATAACCAGTATTGTACTTGTAAATAGGGGAGTGTTAAGTAAGTATTCAAGGGATAGCTGCATTGATGAACAGGAGAGAGAAAATGTTGCAGAGGAGAGCAAAAATGAGAGCAACAGGAAAGAAAGAAGGGAAAAATTAAGGGTAGAAAAATAAGAAACATGGGAAAAAATTAGAAAAAATACCATGTTTAAATTGCACTGCTTAAACAGTAAAATACATTTGGAAAACAAAACAAATATCAAATCAATCCCTCTTTAACAAAATTGAAAACATTTTCAAAACTTAATTAGCAAGAAATGCAGGAAAACCTTTTATGCAAACAACTTGGCAGAATGTGAAATACAAGAAATTCCATATTCTATAAGGAACAAAGACCAACATAAAACTGAACTACCAGTTAAGGCCCTTCCATAATGCTCTTAGTATTGTTTTGATAAACTATCCTTATGAAGTTTTCTGTGTAATAAACATGTTCAGGCATCATGTTTAATGCTTGAGGCCCAAGTTTATTCAGATTTTTTTTTTTTTTTTACCAAATGCCCCCAATTATAATAGGGCACATTATATCAAACGCACCCTTATTATACGTGTAGGATCCGAATCACAGAGGACTCCATTTGGTTTTAAAATATCACATGATTAACAATTTTGTTTTTTTTCTAGGTAACTCAAATTATCTAGATTTAAAATGATACATTCATAATATCAAAGTACACTGATCTTTTCACTAAACTGTATCTATGCTGAATGAGATCAGGTATGCTGCACTGTACTCCAGCTCACCGTCAGCAAACTGCCATGGCTTTCCTTTAAACTCCCAGCACTGTTTTCATCCTTGTTCATACCTATAGGTGGGCTCTAGAAGTAATCTTGCTACCATGGGTAAGAGGCTGTTGATATAAGCCATGGATACTTGTCTACCCTATATTTCCATTATATTTTTCTAAATGTTTGAAATCAAGTGAGATCAACAGATAAACATGAAGCATAAGAACACATCATATCCCTAGGGCCTGCCTTCATAAAAAATTTGGAAATTTGGAGAAATATACCCTCATATTGAATTCATACTGAAAATCCCCCAGATACCCTGTCATTAGAATGTTCCCTTGATTCTCAGGAATCCCCATGGATGGTCACAAGCATGCCATTTTGAGCACTCTGTGCCCAGATCTTTGCTCCTATTCTTCAAATAATAAATGTTTCCATCCACTATTCCCTTATGGTTTCTCCTCTGCTAGATTACATGTTGCTAAAAGGATAAAGAACATTATGCAGAGGCAAAAATAATTAACCAAGCGGTATTTCCCCTTCCAGGAAACATTTTTAAAAGGTTACAAGGGGGCTCTAGAAACAAGCATAACACACAGAAGACTACTGTACTGACTATTCCACAAGTCTCTGGTATGGGCTTCCACAATGCTAGTTAATCGCCTCTTAGAACATGTACACTACAAAAGAAGCCCCTTGGACAGAAGGCAGCATTGTCTACTTCATTCAACATTTCGAGGGCAAAGGAATCATGCTGCCTTCACACTTTTCCCAAAGAAGTAATTCAGCATCCAGAACTGTGTGAAACACCTCTGCATTTGGCACCACCATGTTCAGTAAAGGGTTAACTCTGCAGGCCTGGCTTATTCAAATTCTCCTGCAAATTCCAAAGGTCTTCAGGACTGACCCTTAACAGACTACAGGGAAATATCCTATATACCCTTGGAATATCCTGCCTGATCAGAATGTCTTTGTATACCTGGGGCCTTGGACCACAGCAGACTGAACTTGAACACTGCTTTTTGTGACCCTGGGCCACACTGGAGTTTGATCATGGAGAGGGGGAAGGTGCGGGGGAAGGCTGTGCTGGAGACTGAATGGCTAAGATCAGTCATGTGGAGCTCCATGCCTATGACTGACCCCTAATAAAACCCTGGCCACCAAGGCGCCAATGAGTTTATTGTTTGGCAACAATTTTCATGTGCCATCACACTTTGTTAATGGGAGAATTAAATGTCACCTGGGCAATTCCATTGGGAGAGGACAAGTGGATGCCTGTGCCCAGTTTCTCCTGGACTCTGCCCTAGATGCCTCTTCCCTTTGCTGATTTTAATTTGTATCCTCTCACCATAATGAACCATAATGTTGAGTACAGCTTTTCTATGAGTCCTTCCAGCAAATCATTCAACCAGAGAATTGTCTCGGTGACCCTGATTCAACTATGTTCTCATACAATTGATAAAATAGTCTTTTGTTGATAAGTGGTGTGCTAGCTTGCTCTTGCACCCTTGAGCTGTCTCTCTCTGCCTATGTCTACTGTCTGTCTGTCTGTCTGTCTCTCTGTAGATAGATAGCTGTTCATTAGATAGAAAATTAATTTACTGCTATAAGCAACCATTTTGACAAACTGCAAGAAAAGACAAGTGTGAAAATGAGAGTTATTTATATTCAGACAAATGGCAGACAAGTCTACACAACAGCCCAAAGGCAAAATATCGGTGCCTCTGGGAGGGAGACAAATTAGCCTGGCATTTTTAATTAAAATTGGGCTGCTTCCTGGAATGCAAAGATTTTTTTTCCACTCCTCTCTCACCAAAGACAAGAGCCACATATTTCAAGTATGTTTCTAAAATTAAAAATGCAAGCATGAAATTTGAGGATATATTAAAGTATATTAGTTTACCTTTATTGGGTTTTCCCTGACAGCCTTAGTATAATTTGAATTTTCATAACTAAAATATCCACTCGTACAAAGAAAATCTGAAAGCAGAGAGGTAAATTTTGAACTGATTTTGACTTTCTGGCATTTTTTGTAATACTTACAGCCTATTTTCATTACCCAAAGCTATTACACAATGTTCTAGCCAATGTGGAAAGACAGAGAGAAAAGATAGTATAAAATCCAAGGAGTGAAAAGAGAAAGCAAGAGCAAACACCATGTAATATCTGGAAACTCCTAACTCTCCTTGGGCCTGAGAACACTCTGCCAGCCACCGTAAAATGACACTGATGCAGTCTTATCCTTTTAGGCCTTTCCACTTCCTTCCCCTCAAGCTATCCTAACATCTTTCCTATTCGGACAGAGTCCTACACAGAATGCTTTCCTGATGCCTAGCCAAGATGGTATCATAGGCACCTAAATTTCCTTCTTCCTTACCAAACTTTGCTCGACTTACTTCTTGTCTTTTCATAATCCTGTAGTCTTCCATATGTCTCTGGGTGGTAATAGGCTCATCAGATAGGATACATAGATTCTGGCTCCTAAGCCAGGCAGTATAATTTTACTATCAAGTTCAGCATTTACACTCTATTGCTCCTGTTAGCTCAACTGGTAAAGAATCCACCTGCAATGCAGAAGACCCCAGTTCAATGCCTGGGTCAAAAAGATCCCCTAGAGAAGGGATAGGCTACCCAGTCCAGTACTCTTGGGCTTCCCTGGTGGTTCAGACAGTAAAGAATCTGCCTGCAAGGCGGGAGACCTGGGTTCGATCCCTGGGTTGGGAAGATCCTCTGGAGGAGGGCATGGCAACCCACTCATATTCTTGGAGAATCCCCATGGACAGAGGAGCCTGGCAGGCTACAGTCCATGGGGTCACAAAGAGCTGGACATGACTGAGCAACCAAGCACAGCAGAAAGCACAGCACTTTTCCTATAAGTAGAGCCTGCTGGAAGGAGATGAGCAAACTGTTGATCCGAAGCGCCAGTCATCGATGAAGTCAACTATGAAAGAGGTTTGTTTGCCTATTTGAATAACAATTGTCTCATACCTTTAGGTGAGAACTGCCTCGCTGAAACCTGGCAACTTCAGCTCAATCTAGAAAACTGGGTATCTATCCTTCCTCTTTAAGATACTGAGGTCTTGTTTGGTCCTAGGAAAAATATTCACCTAAAATTGGATTAGGGAATTCAATCTCTTGTCTGCATGTCTTTTTAGAGCAGCGAAACACATTTTTGCTCATCTACTTTATTTAGGATGTTGAGCATTCCACAAGTAGTGAACACTGAATATTTCATAAACTGAGACCAGCAGAGGAACCAGTATTTGTATTTAATGTTCTTCTGTCCTACTTTCTGGGATGTTTCTGACCTAGCTTATATCAAAGACTTTCTACCCTTTCATTCACCATTCAAGTAACACATTTAGTAGTCAGACAACTACCATATGCCAGGCATTGTGCAATCTGCTGAGTTTCATTTCTCCTGCAAACTCTGGTGTTTTTATATGATAGTAGTTTATGATACTTCCCCTCCAAGAAAACACATTTGCACTTTCATAGTGACCTTGAATGCCCTATATCTAGGAAGTAACTCTAATAGTGAATTTATACATGATGATTTACACAGTATTATCCAATACTCTTCAAATCATAATCTATAAGCCATCAACTAGATTCCATACTAGTAACAAAAGGTACCCTTTTAGCCAACATTTCTTTCAAATCACCTCATCAAATAACTATGCTTATACTCACCCTTGAAACTGAAGCTTTCTCTCAAAAGATGCTATCAAGCATGAAGTGTAAAGACCATTTATGCAGGTGACAGTCCATAGGTGATTCAGAACAATCCCTGACCATGTGTACCTTTGCTCTATTGTGGTACTGATTTCACTGAGTCCTGAAGCTCTCTTTAGATTAAAAGCGACCACTCAGTTGTCTCTCCTAGACCTCCAGAATGAAGACTCCATACAGCAATCTTAGAGGAAAACAAGAGAACAACAACTGTTGCTTATAATCCTCACTTTGAATAATCGTGATGAGAGTAAATAATAATTAGCATGCTACACTTAAGAAAAAGGAAAGCTAGGAAGAGAGTAGGTTGTTTTAGAAATAACATCTCTGTAAAATGAGGTATATGTATAGAAACAGGCCTGAAAAGACGTTCACCCAGCTGATGTGATGGTTATTTCTGGATAATAGGATTATTAGTGATTTTTAGAAAGTTTTTGCTCAATTATATTTTCTAATCTTTCTAAAAAACAGTTTGTAATTGAGCTACTTTCAATAAAAAATAATTAAAATCTGTATATGAGTACTGTGGCATCACCAACTGGATGGACATGAGTTTGAGCAAGCTCCAGGAGTTGGTGATCGACCGGGAAGCCTGGCATGCTGCAGTTCATGGGGTCGAAAAGAGTCAGACACAACTGAGCAACTGAACTGAACTAAGGAATACTTAAGGAAGTGGCTTTTAGGATCATAGACATCTAATAGTAGTAGTTTATTAAGATAGTATAAGCATCTAATACAGTGCCTAACACATAGAAAGTGAAAAATTGTTCATAAAATCAGAGCAAAATGTGTTTTCATTTGTACACAAAAAAATGATTTTAGCATTTCAGCTGCAATGCTTTCACTGTGGAAATATCTATATTTTAAATTAGTAATCTTTGAATTTGACTTGTAATTTGCATATTACCTGATAAACTCTCCTTCTTCCAAATTTATCCCATGTGTAAACTTTGGAAAATGGGCTGGGCTGCAATGGGAAAATCTTGTATTTCATTACATTATCTTCAGTTTAGCAATACTGTTGGAGGCTCCATTCATGAGCATTAGGCTAAATCACCTAAATCTGACCCTAAACTCTCAAACTTTCCCGTGAAAAAATGTTAAGGCTTGGAACATTACTGAAAGAACCTCTGTGAAACCACTAGAAATTCTCTAATGCATGCTCTTTAAATTTGATCATTACTAACACTCAATCACTTAGAAACTAAAAGATTTTGATCTCAGCAACAGAGTGAGTTTTCTTTGCAGCCATGCATTTTGAAAATATATCCAGATGGACGTGTGACTTTGCAAACCTGCTTAATTGTGATAAAGAGCCATTTCTTTTGGTCACATTCTCGCACTAAGATGCTGACAGAATTCATGAAGGAAATAATAATGATGTATGGCATAAATCCAAAAAGAGTTTCCTTAAAATTTTAATTTATTTTTGGCTGTGCTGGCTCTTCATTTCTGTGCAGGCTTTTCTCTATTGCAGTGAGCAGGGTCTACTCTCCAGTTGCAGTGTGCAGGCTTCTCATTGTGGTGGCTTTTCTCATTGCAGTTCGCAGCCTCTGGAGCACAGGTTCAGTAGTTGTGGTGCATGGGCTTAGTTGCTCCCTGGCATGTAGTAGTTGTGGCTTTGGGTTCTGATGGGTATTCTTTTTATTAAACAATCTTTTTTAAAAAATTCTTGACATGTAAAAATGCTTTTTGTAAACAGTTTTGACTTCTCTGGTGGTCCAGCAGTTAAGACTCCAGGCTTCCATTGCTAGGGGTAGAGGTTCAATCCCTGATTGGGAAACTAAGATCCCACATGCCTCAGAACGGCCAAAAATAAATAGAGAATCAATTAAAAAATAAAAATACAGTTTGGGTCTTCCTTGGTGGCTCATTGGTAAAGAGCCAATGCAGGAGACACAGCTTCAATCCCTGGTCCAGGACGATCCTACATGCCGTGAAGCAACTAAGCCCAAGCACCACAACATACCACTGTTGATGACGACACCTTGAAGAGGGTCCTCTGGGTACCACCAAGTCAAATGGCTTCTTCTCTGACAAAGTGAGCCAAACTTGAGCTTAAACTACTGCCATTGCTCTGGTTAAGAAAGTCTTGAACAAATCTAGTAGGCTGGGCTTAGGAGAGAAAGAAGCTTCTGGAAGGAAATTCATCCTATTGGAACAAAGACACAGATGGGAAAAGACAGAAAACTTGACCTTGCAACAAAGTCTTAGTGATCAGAAGGGAGAAGTGATGCCACATTTAGAAAATGACTTACCATTCAACTGTGTCCTTGGCCCACCCAGATGGATACATCTGAGTTCTAAGAAGAGAAAATACTGTGTGTATATGTTGCAAAATGCTGTTTCAACAAAAAGCTCTAATACTTTGGGAAAGAAGCAGATTATTCTGGAACTCCTCTAATCACTCAGGATAAAATGAGAGAGAAGTCTCTCTGTCACAGAGAGCTGCTTATCTGTTCCACCATCAGTGCTTCTGATTATCAGAGGGGGTGCATTGAGAGGAGCAGCAATATCGTCCAAGGGAAGAATGGCAGCACCCAGCAGGAGACTGCAACTCCCCCTGAGGGGGTCATAGAGCAATGACACGGCCTCTATAGGTTACGAGAGTACAAGAACAGTGGCAAGTACCACCCCACACAAACAGGACACCACAGCAGCTAACAGAGTGACAGCAGGTGCCGGTAGGAAACTAGCCAGGTAAACCATAGCCCAAAGGAGAAGTGCTCAGCAGAAGCACACAACACAAGCTGTGTGGGTTCACAGGGTTTATCTGGACACGCTGAGAAATAACAGGCAAAGGACAAGGAACAGCAAGATGGGAAGAGCTTGTGTGGTCAGTCCTGTCTGACCCTTTGCAACCCCATGGGCTATAGCCCGCCAGGCTCCTCTGTCCATGGGATTTCCCAGGCAAGAATATTGGAGTGGGTTGCCATTTCCTCCTCCAGGGAATCTTTTCTGACCCAGGGATAAAACCTGCATCTTCTGCTTTGGCAGGCAGACGCTTTACCAGCTGAGCCACTGGGAAAGCCCTAAGATGGGGAGAAAGCCTTGGCAAAGACTTAGTAGTCTTGTGTAAGTAGGAAGAAGAAAGAGTCTGTGAAATTTAGCACTGTTAATGTTCCTCAGTTTCCTTACCTGCAAAATGAAGGTAATCATATTCCTATGTCTAAGGAATGTTCTAAGAGTTAAATGGAATAATATGAAAAGCATTTAGAATAGTATCTGGCACAAGAAGCAGTATGTTGAAGTTATAACTGTTATTATAAACTCATTCTGCAGTATATTCTGGTTATTTATTCATTCATTCATTCAACCAATGGCTGAACTTTAATTTTAAAACATCCACAAGTCGTTCTCTTAAGTACTACCCAATGTAGATTTCTATGAACTTAGGTATAATGAGCAACTCCAACTAATCTTCAAAAATCCCAGATATAATATGAATCATTTATATTTTTAAAATTTCACTAACAGATAACTCACTTGCACTTTAAAATTATTATCCTTTATAATCAAGTAAATATCACTATAGGTGTCATGACTTTCTCTAACATTCAATGTGTATGAATTGCAAGGTTCATCAGCTATTCCCTTATTATTTAGCACTATACTTACAATCACGCTAAATAGATTTCTGTCTGCTTTATACTGACTTGATAAATTAGCTAATCTTATCTTAGGTGTGAGAAACTAATTCAGATATCATTTAGTACATACATACTCTAACATTCTTTTTTCCTTCAAAAGTATAACTTCACTCAAGTAACAAGACTTGCCCAAAAAAGTTCCTCTCTTAGAGTAAGAAATAAAGAAATAAAAGCATTAGGTTCATGAACTCTCAATTGTTTTATGTAATTTCTGACTCCCTATGAGAGAGAAGTGAAAATGATCCTTCAGAAACCCTGAATCTCCTTCACAGGATCAAAAGTTTTCTGGAGCTCCTGAGTGTATGTGAGGTTTACTGCAGTAATTTGGAGCAGTAGGACATTTTCTCACATGAAAGATTGACTTTGAGCTGCCCATTACAGTATCTTAAAGGAGAGACCGCAGCTGTTTTCACCCATTCTCTAAGCTCCCAGTCTGTGTTTCCTCTCCTCTATGGCAAACGGAGGAGAGCAACAGAGACAGAAGGGCATGTCAGGTTCCAGTTATGACTACCACTAGGTTCCCTGTGGGTACAAGTGACTGGGTGAAGTTGCCATCCACTGAAATGGGTAACACTGGGAGACCATCAGGCATTCACACAAACATGTAAGTTTGCCTTTTGTGTTTCAGAACCAAGTACACAGGAAATACATGCAGCCATCTGCTTACCCAGGCCAAGACCCTTCTCCTACACTACCATTCTAGACTATTCCTGGCCCCTTTTTTCTTCTCGCCACACTGACAAGTGTTGTTACTTAGTTGCTCAGTCATGTTCGATGCTTTGTGACCCCATGGACTGTAGTCTGCCAGGCTCCTCTGTCCATGGGATTCTCCAGGCAAGAATACTGGAGTGTGTTGCCATGCCCTCTTCCAGGGAATCTGCCCAACCCAGGGATCAAACCCTGTCTTCTGCATTGCAGGCAGATTCTTTACTGCTGAGCCAACAAGGGAAGTAGAACATTCCAATTCTGTGTCCTATTTCATCAGGAATTTTCTTTCTGGTTTATTCCAGAAACAAATTCTAAGGCATTAATGGAGGCCAAATGGGTTCTTCCATCCATCTTACCACAATTGGGCTATAATATAAACTTACAAAGAATCAACAAACAACAGGAGTTTGGGGTCCTACAGCAAGGGCAGGGAGGAATACATTTTTGTAAAGATGCACATTTCAGTGCCCATCAAATTATAATATACAAGATTCTGGTCTGATTTTAATAAAACATCAAAGGAAACATAAGTAAATTCACATATCCGTCTGCATGGAACTTTCTCCAGTTGTCATCAGGTAGAAATGACAACTCTCTCCCTTGAACTCACATAGGACTTTCTTTTACACTTTTTAATATTTTTATCCCATTTACCTGTGCACATGTATCTCCCATACTACAAAGTGACTCAGTTCCCTCTTGTTCCTTCTCTTCTTTTCCCACTTTTCACACACATGCATGTGCACACACACACACACACACACCACATTCTCACTACTACTGCACTGTGATTTGCAAATAATGTATGTGCAGTCAGTTCAGTCGCTCAGTCGTGTCCAACTCTTTGCGACCCCATGAATCGCAGCAAGCCAGGACTCCCTGGAATAATAAATGTTAGAAGATAGATTTTAAAGCTTTATTTGTACATGGAGAAAGTCTTTCTATTCTGGCCTATGATTAAAAGGCACCACAAGCAATCAAGTTTTGTCTCTCCAGATCACAATCATAATACGCCTCTTCCAAAGCATTGTCTAAACCACATTTGCTTTTTTATGTTGTTGTTTAGCAGATTGAAGAAACTACCTTATGTGCTTTAAAGCTATTGACATTTCATCTAATGCCAAGGTCAAGAGTTCAGATGTCTCAAGATACTATGAGACAACAGACAAATATAAATTTACAGGTTGGTTTGTAAAAGAACCTTATTAATTTAGACCACAACAATGTGAAATTTGTTATCATTTGAAAAAGCAATTTGGTATCCAAAATAATAACATGAGCAAAATTTCAAGAAACATATTTCTACGTTTAACCAACAATTTCAAGGATTTTTGTAAGCAGTGCATTGTTTGCCATTAATAGATATGCAAATAACAGATATGAAAATTATAGATAATTACTCACTAAGGAAGCTTCTGTAAGGAATCCTATTAAGCTATATTGTTTAATATTTCTAATTCTTATGTTTTAATTATTTTTGTCTTTCTCCTGCTACTAGAAATCAAGCTTGATGATAATAGGATTTTGTCTATTTTGTTCACTGCTATGTTCTCTGCACTGAGAACAGTGCCTGGCATGCAGAGATGTTTAATAAACAAGTTGCTAAATAAGTAAAAGAATCGATGGTATCACTAAGTGTATTTGAAAGTGACAGAATATTTTTAAAACACTGAAATATTACTATTTGAATTCAAATTGTAAACTAATGCAAGAGTCCCCCTGGTGTTCCAATCAGTGCCCCTTATTAACTTTAACTCCAAAGCTTTGTCATTTTGGAAATCATCACTACAAATTAGTAGAGAAATTTTCAGTCTTCTACAAAGCCTCAAGGGTAGAATCACTTTTAGAATTGCAATATAAATTCAGAGACATATAAAGAATTTAATTTCCTTGGTTTGACTGCTCTGTTTTCAGCTATTCCAACCAGCTCATTGACCAAAATAATATACAGCTGATCTATAAGGTAGATAAACCACAGCATGCCATGTATTAGGAAGACATTTTGTGCAAATTTCTTTTAAGACTGAATTGGTCATAAAGCCTTAAACATCTTTTTCCCGCCTCTGTCATCTTCCCTCCTATACCACCTATAACCTACTCCAAGCATTTCTGAAAATTAGTGTTCAGTTTCCATGTACTTCACTCAAGCAAACAAGCTAAGAAACTTGGTGCTTAAAGAGCATCGTTTCTAAAGAACAAAACAATTATACCTAATCTCGTCTGCAAACAGAAAGAGGCTTCAATGTTGAAAGCATGTGTTCTATCTCCACCAGCTCAGAAACTGCAGCGTTCTTATTGGCATTTGTTTACTGTATTCTTTGATCATTTCTGACACCACTATTACCAACTTTGTCTATACTAATATCATTTTATGACTTATAAGTAATACAGCAGAAGCAGAGATAAACAGCCAGCAAGTGGAATGGCTTGGCTTTCACAGTTGCACCAGATCTTGCTACTGGTTTTTGCCTCATCTGTCTCCTCCATCCCACCCTAGATCAGAATACTTTCACATGCCTTGCAACAAAATAATCTGAAAATGTTTAAAACATTTCTCTGTGAGCCCTCAAAAGAACCAGACCCTTATTATTCCCAAATGAGCCTGGAAATCCACATTCTGCCTCAGTGTCTTGACAAGAAGAGCAGATCAAACATAAAACATGTTGAGAGTGTTTGAGGGGCCAATGGTGGTGGTTGTGGTTTACACACCCAAAACAGAATCACATAAGCTCCCTTACACAACCACTAGGCCAGTGACATTCAAACTCATCTTTTTTCATTAGCAGCAAAATACACACTTTCCCCTCACCCTAATCAGGAAAAAAAAAATCTTACACGGCAATTTGGTCCAGAAAACATATAGAGCAGCTCTCCTTGAATCAAGCACAGAAGACCAGGACACCACCAGCTTGAGAGTCTGTGAGGTCAAGCCTCAACCAGCAGGAAACCTGGCCCAGAGGCAGAGCAAAGCAATAAAGGCCAAGAGATCAGGCAAGAGACTGAGAAATAAGGGCTAAGACTTCGGCTATAAGGGCCTAAATTAGTTGTAAAATAAGGGCTAAGACTTAGTTCCAGTCAGAGGGATGTTGAATGAGTAACAAGAGAGAAGGTACAGATCTAGAACCAGATGGTGAATCTCAAGTTGCCGGCTGCCTTCCCATAACTGCTACCTCCAAGGCCACACGTTCAGACTGAGCTTGCTGAGCATAATGCTCACTATTCTGCTCTAACTGTAGTGACTGACTCAGGAATGTGGATCAGCTATAAGGAGTGGGGTTAAAAATACCCAGCAGTGTGTCAGATGCTTAGGTTAACATGCTCCCCGAGGAGACTGGCAATCTAGCCTCACCTCCACAACTGGCACTAAAGGGCTACAGGCAGGCTGGTGTGAGCACCACGCTGTCCTTTCCGGTGCAGGAATAGATTCCCATACAGGCAGACTGAGGGGACACTGTGACTGGGGTCTATCCCACTGCAATGAAGGGACTATCTCAATCAGTAAAGTGAGTCCCATGAATTGTTTGGCTTCCCAGTGCATACAAAAGTTATGTTTATGCTATCCTATTAAATGGTCAAGAGCATTATGGCTAAACAAAAAATGTACATGCCTTCGTGTCCAACTCTTAGCGACCCCATGGACTGCAGCCTACCAGGCTCCTCCGTCCATGGGATTTTCCAGGCAAGGGTACTGGAGTGGGGTGCCATTGCCTTCTCCGAATTAAAAAATACTTTATTGCTAAAAAATTCCAACCATCATCTGAGACTTCAGTGAGTCATAATTATTTTGGGGTAGCAAAATCAAAGATCGATGATGAAAGGTCATTGTAACAATTATACTAATAAGAGAAAAGTTTGAAATATTCTGAGAATTACCAACATGTAACACAGAGACACAGAGGAAGCAAGTGCTGTCAGGAAAATGGTGCCGATAGACCTGCTTAAGTCAGGGTGGGTGCAAATCTTTGATGTGTTAAAAAAATGCAATATCTGCAAAGCACAATAAAATGAGGTACAGTTGCAGATTGGGAAAGGAGTATGTCAAGGCTGTATATTGTCACTCTGCTTATTTAACTTATATGCAGAGTGAAAGTGAAGTCGCTCAGTTGTGTCCAACTCTTTGCGACCCCATGGACTGTAGCCCACCAAGCTCCTCTGTCCATGGGATTCTCCAGGCAAGAGTACTGGAGTGGGGTGCCATTTCCTTCTCCAGGGGATCTTCCCGACCCAGGTGTCGAACCCAGGTCTCTCACATTGCAGGCAGATGCTTTAACCTCTGAGCCACCAGGGTACATCATGTGAAATGCTGGGCTGAATGAAGCACAAGCTGGAATGAAGATTGCCAGGAGAAATATCAATAACCTCAGATATGCAGATGACACCACCCTTATGGCAGAAATCAAAGAGGAACTGAACAGCCTGTATATAAAAGTGAAAGAGGAGACTGAAAAAGCTGGCTTAAAACTCAACTTTCAGAAAACTAAGATCATGGCATCCAGTTCCATCACTTCATGGCAAATAGATGAGGGAACAGTGGGAACAGTGACAGACTTTATTTTGGGGGCTCCAAAATCACTGCACATGGTGGCTGCAGCCATGAAATTAAAAGATGCTTGCTCCTTGGAAGAATAGCTATGACCAACCTAGACAGCTTATTAAAAAGCAAAGACATTACTTTGCTGACAAAGGTCTGTCTAGTCAAAGTTATGGTTTTTCCAGTAGTCATGTATGGATGTGAGAGTTGGACTATAATGAAAGCTGAGTGCTGAAGAATTGATGCGTTTGAATTGTGGTGTTAGAGAAGACTCTTGAGAGTCCCTTGGACGGTAAGGAGATCCAGCCAGTCCATCCTAAAGGAAATTAGTCCCGAGTATTCATTGAAAGGACTGATGTTGAAGTTGAAGCTCCAATACTTTGGCTTTGGCCACCTGATGCAAAGGACTGACTCACTGGAAAAGAGCCTGATGCTGGGAAAGACTGACATCAGGAGGAGAAGGGGTCGAGAGAGGATGAGATGGTTGGATGGCATCACCGACTTGATGGACATGAGTTTGAGCAAGTTCTGGGAGTTGATGATGGACAGGGAAGCCCAGCATGCTACAGTCTATGGGGTCACAAAGAGTTGGACACAACAGAGTGACTGAACTGACAGACAGTATGTATGTTTGTGTATTTACTCTAATTGAGTCCAACAAAAAGTTTTTTGCAAAAGGATGCCCAAGATTAGGATATGGTGTCAGATCCTGGAACAGACAAACTACCTGGTCCCTGACGAGTGTTAAAATGCAATTATGGCCCTCATAGGATTTCGACATGTAGTTTAAAAAGGTGTGTTCCAATCAACTGTAACTAGCTCCAGATTATTCTATGACTAGGACTGCAATTCCTTACATATGGCAGCCTGAGTCACACTAAAGAGAATGCCAAAAAAAAAAAAAAAAAAAAAAAACCAGCCAAGAAAACAAGTTAAGTAGGTTGTTACATCCTTGGGAAATGATTTTTTAAAAATCAGTTAATAGACAAGAGAAAGGAAATGAGCGTGTATGACTGTGCAAGTGTGAGTGAATGTGAGAAAGACAGAGGTGTTGAGCAAATTGTGATCTGCCTCTTGAAACATAAGAAAAGATATTTCTGCCCCTGCCAGGATGGGGAACTTTGGACAAGTCTTTTCTTCCTTTGGGGCCTCATCTAACTCAAAGGGAAAATGATGGCTTCAATGTGAATGGTCTGTGAGGTCTCTTACAGCTCTCATAGTCTTTGGTTCTCTAACTCCTTTTGAAAATCTAGCACTAGATTTCAGCTATGGGTGCAAAGACCACAGAGGGACTAAGTCTTGCTTTCCTTGTATCTTTACTTCATCTTCTAATTATATCTTCATTTTCCATTTGTCATAACAGTAATGTATGTACCCTCTCACCAGGCAATCTCTGCCTCATTTCCTGGCAATAAAGAATAATTTCTTTTATTCTACACTAAGGGCTACAGGAAGCTTTGAATCCATCCCCACACCTTTCTTGTAAAGCTCTTTCTAAGGAGAATGGGCAGGGAGTGGCGATCGCTGGCCAGTGTTGTGAAGGACACCATCCAGTTATCACCTGCCAGTTACCCTCAAAGGATCCCTCAGGACCCTGGGATAAGGTGGAAGATGACCAGCTATTCAGATATAGAAGAGAACTGGGGACAAGAATAAATGGTGGAATATGTGCAGAGGAAAGGAGACAGTACTGTACACAAATCACCCCATATCTCTGGATGCCAGGACTTCACAGTTAGTCCCAACAAGCTGTATACCAAATGTGGGGAATGCAGCAAGAGAGATCTGCCCAGTTGGAAAGAATATCTTATCACTGATGTTGTTTAGCATTTTTGTTGTATGGTGATAAAATGCAGATCAACTTTAGTTTCATTATTGTTTCTGAATCCTCTACAGACAGTGCCAATGGGAAGTTGATCTGAGAAAACAGAATGTAAAGGAAACATCCCTATATTGAAAGGACCTGAGTGCTAATAATAAGGGTCACTAAGCATCTGATAGGCTGAATAATTGTCTTCCAAAGATATCCAGGTCCTCACTCACGGAACCTGCTAATGTTACCTTATATGATAAAAGGGACTTTGTGGGTATGACTAAGTTATGGGTCTTGTGATAAGGTTATTCTGGATTATCCTGAGATGAAGTGAGATGTGCAATTGCACTCACTTCCCACGCTAGCAAAATAACGCTCAAAATTCTCCAAGCCAGGCTTCAACAGTACTTGAACTGATAGCTTCCAGATGTTCAAGCTGGATTTAGAAAAGGCAGAGGAACTGGAGATCAAATTGCTGACACCCGTTGGATCATAGAAAAAGTAAAAGAATTCCAGAAAAATGTCTACTTTTGCTTCCTTGAATACATTAGAGCCTTTGACTGTGTGGATCACAACAAACTGTGAAAAATTCTTCAACAGATGGGCATACCAGATCACCTTACCTGCCCCCTGGAAACCTGTATGCAGGTCAAGAAGCAACAGCTAGAACTGGACATGGAAGAACAGACTGGTTCCAAATTGGGAAAGGAGTATGTCAAGGCTGTATATTGTCACCCAGCTTATTCAATTTATATGCCGAGTACATCATGTGAAAAGCTGGGCTGGATAAATACAAGCTGGAATCAAGATTGCCAGGAAAAATATCAATAACCTCAGGTATGCAGATAATAACACCCTTATGGCAGAAAGCAAAGAGGAGCTAAAGAGCCTCTTTAAAGTGAAAGAGCTGGCTTAAAACTCAACATTCAAAAAACGAAGATCATAGCATCCCACCCCATCACTTCATGGCCAATAGAAGGGAAACAATGGAAACAGCGAGAGACTTTTATCTTCTTGGGCTCCAAAATTACTGCAGATGGTGACTGCAGCCATAAAATTAAAAGACGCTTGCTCCTTGGAAGAAAAGCTATGAAAAACCTTGACAGCATATTAAGAAGCAGAAACATTACTTTGCTGACAAACATCCATATAGTCAAAGCTATGGTTTTTCAGATGGTCACATATGGATGAGAGAGTTGGACCAAAAAGAAAGCTGAGAGCTGAAGAATTGATACTTTTGAACTGTAGTGTTGGAGGAGACTCTTGAGAGTCCCTTGAATTGCAAGGAGATCAAACCAGTCAATCCTCAAGGAAATCGATCCTGAATATTTATTGGAAGGACTGATGCTGAAACTCCAATACGTTGACCACCTGATATGAAGAACTGACTCATTGGAAAAGATTCTGATGCTGGGAAAAATTGAAGGCAGGAGGAGAAGGGGACGAGAGAGGATGACATGATTCGATGGCATCACTGACTCATGGACATGAGTTTGAGCAAGCTCCAGCAGTTGGTAATGGACAGGGAAGCCTGGCATGCTGCAGTCTATGGGGTTGCAAAGAGTCAGACATGAGAGTCACTGAACTGACTGGCCTTGAGAAGGGCCCTAAGTTCAGTTCAGTTCAGTTCAGTCACTCAGTCGTGTCCGACTCTTTGTGACCCCATGAATCGCAGCACGCCAGGCCTCCCTGTCCATCACCAACTCCCGCAGTTCACTCAGACTCACGTCCATCGAGTCAGTGATGCCATCCAGCCATCTCATCCTCTGTCGTCCCCTTCTCCTCCTGCCCCCAATCCCTCCCAGCATCAGAGTCTTTTCCAATGAAAGGGCCCTAAATGCCGTCACAAATATCCTTAGCTAATCGACCAGCAATGACTGGCTTCTACCTTTCAACAGATTTTATCAAATTGTTTGTACACTGAGGTATCTTATAACTAGGTGTTATGGACTAAATATCTGTGTTCCGCCAGAATTTTAGGTTGAAATCCTAATGCCCACCGTGATAGTATTAGGAAATGGGGCTCTAGGGAAGTGATTAGTTCATGAGGATGGAGCTCTCATGAATAAGATTAGTACCCTTATAAAAGGCCCACAGAGCTCTCAGCATCCCTCTACCACTGTGAAGGCACAGCAAGAAGAACCAAGGAGCAGGCCCTCACCAATACCCCCAACTATGCTGACCCCTTGATATCAGCCTTCCAGCTTCCAGAACCACGAGAAATACATTTCTGTTGTTTTAAGCATCCATATCATGGTATTATTTTATAACAGCCCAAACTGACTCAGACATTAGGTTAATAGTTTACAGTTGTTTTCAGAAAATATGAGAACCCCCCTTTACCATCAGACATTTTCTCAGACCTCCACATGACAACAGCTATACTTCACTACTGCTGGTCGAGAAAACATAGTGGCAATAGTAACTGAATCCCAGGATACATACATTCAAAATGTTACATACATGTGCAAGTAATATATTTATCCAGTTTTTCACAAGATTTTTCTGAAGTTCTTAAAATAAATTTATCCCTCCCCACTCTTGAGGCCGTTGTCAAGTGGGCATTTTGTCTCTTTTTTCCTCCTACTTTCTTGTCCTGATATGGCCACCAAGCCTCCTCCTCAAACATGGTTGCTATGTGACCAGAATTCAATGCTCTGACTAATCAGATCTGTTGTTACTTGGCTGTTGGTTTATCCAGTTTCTCTCCCTTACACTATTCTCACATGTGAAACCTAGGGCAAAATCTCCCTGTAAAATTCCGAGTCTGTCCTCCAGCTCTGCTCCAGTTATCCCATTTCAGTTCTCTCAACTCTTCCTTGAACCCCAGTTCTGATGTCTCATGTCCCCCACTCCATGGCTAACCTATATGATGGAAATGAGGGAAGGGTATCAATATGGCCTCACTGAGGAGACTCCCTTTGAACTGCATCTTGAGAAATGACCAGGAGTTTCACTGGCAAGGTTAAGGGAAAAAGCATTTTAAATGAGGCAAAACTATAGAAAGTGTTGAACAGTAGTTCGAAATGAAGCATGTGTTAAACACGCAGATTTCTGGACCCTGCCTCCAGAGATTCTGACTCATAAATCTAGGGTGGGTAAGGCCCTGAAGTCTACATGTTCAACATATGCCCCATATAGTTCTGATAGTGGTGGTTTACACATTGTACTTTAAGAAACAATGACCTAAAAACAGGCTTAGTAAGTCAAATATAATTTGTTCATCTGTAGAACTGTGCAGGGAAATTCTGCTGAGGGTCAAGGGTAATAGCTGTGGCTCATCTGAGGAAAGTGCCTCATGTACACATTGAGATATTAATACATCCCTGATCCCTTGGTATTGCTGACTAATGGCACGCTGAACAAATCTTGCCTAAGAGGGAGCTAGTTCTTCCTTTACATATCTTTCTAACTTCATTAAAGCCAAAATTTTCAAGTATACATAAGCATTGTTGATTTTGGCCCTGCAAATCACAAGACAGAAGATGCTTCTTTTGTATACCTAACCACCATTGTGTCAAAATTTCATGACACCTCATATTTTAAGATGGCACTTCATGGCTTTTGGTCTCAGAGCTCTTGGCACCTGCATAAAAGCAGTTTCTGCACATACTCAAAACGCACATGTACACGAGAGATGGAGTAATGAGGTGAGGGTAATGAAATTTGCATATATGAGCAAATGTGTAAGCCTGATGGTTAACTTTCTATGTTAAGGTATGAAGTTCATGAGGCCAAGGTTATAAGTTTAATCTACATATGAATCAGATAACTGTTCTCCATCACTTAACAGACCCTACCCTTTCCCCAAGTCACCAATGAACAAATATAACTGGGCTAGGCATAAGTGCACGGCTAGCTCTGTGTAAGATATTTCACCTATGTGAAAATAACAAAGATGCAGAGAACATGTTTTATAAAAAGAATGGGTTAGGATTACTTCCTTTTTTTTCAAATAAAGTAGAACCAGACCTTTATCTTAGAGAATTCAAACATGGTTTTATGTGCCACCTTTTATAGTAATATATTTAGATAAGCATGCTAAAGCATCCTTCTAACTGAGAGTCAAGTAGGGAGAAAAAATGTAGTTAGTGGTGCTTTGTAGATGGATGTAAAATGGAGGAGAGCATGCTATCAAGGTAGCTTCACAATGCAAGAAGTGGATAAACAATTTGATTTCTCCATCATACCTCAATAAAAACAAAATGCAATAGTTGGTTTTATTGCCTAAAGGGAAATATATTTTTCACATGATCCTTTGGGCTTCTGAATTCTTCACTGATTTCCACCAAAGAGCATACAAGACATTATAAATCCCATCAAGAAAAAGGTCTAAGTAGCTGTCTTCTGTTTGAATGGTCACTGGCATAACTCAAGCAGGCTTAGGCCCAAGGCATGCTGGGGCCTTGCCAAGAAGGCATCTATGTGAATTGGGAAGATGGTAAGACTAGTCTGTATAGAGACTGGGAAACTGTCCCCAAAGGCCAGTTTAGGAGAGAGCAAGTCAGTCTCCCACAGGTATGATGGTTTCCATCTTAAACCTGAAAACATTCTGTATTGGTCTATTAACCAATAAGGTCCATGACTGAGTCAGTAAACAATCCAAGAAGTAATCACTTAGTCAGTAGTCAGGTTCTAACTGATTCATATAGAACAAGTGCCCAAACCAGCAGCTAACCAAAAGAGCACAGTTTCTAATCACACAAGAAGGTACCAACAGGATGCTTTAGAGTAACAGTGCACTAGTTAACTGAGTCAGGGTTACTGATAGGATCCTATTCTAGATACTCCTGGGGGATGATAATGACAAGATGGAGACCTAGGCTAGACCTCTGAAATTACTGCCTCCAGAGAAGTTAATACAAGTAATGAACATTGCACAATGCTTGGCACAGAGTAAGTCCACAATAAGTGCTAGTTATAATAATTACTTTAAAAACTGTGACAGAACTGCTGGGTTACCCTTGCCTTCCACTAGGCCAATTCTGAAAGCCATTTATTTTCCTCAGCCCTTTCTTGCTGTGACTTAAAGATCATGTAGTTCAGAGTTCACAAGTCTACCATGTCTGGAGATAAAGAATTACACAGTTTCAAATGGTCAGACTGAGGCTGACAAATGCCGTATTGCCTGACAGTTAAGATAATGAGCTCTGAGATCAAGCCATCTGGATTTAAACTCTAACTTGTCCAAACAATGTAGCCTCAGGCAATTTGCTTACTTTACTGTGCCTCTAGTTGGCCCTCCATAAAATAAGCATGACAAAAATCTCATTGAGTTATTCTAAAAATTAAACTGACATAATACATGTAAAGTGCTTAACATGGTACCCAGCACACAGTAAATACTCAGTAACTGTTAGCAATTGTGATTTGTGATTGTTGCTTCTTTTTTCATTCAGAACTGGCTCAGGAGGCATGACTAAATCTGTACTTTTGGATACATGTGGGCTTACCTGGGAAAAGCTGAGGAAGAGGGACAATGAAGGAAACAGAGCAAGAGTTGCTAATGAGATGCTAACAGCCGATAGTGACTTGAGTGCCCCAAAAGGATACATTTAAAGTTTAATAAGGCTTAAGGTCCCTTAACCTGAAGCAATGAAGGTTCGAAATACCATGGCACATATAAGGGGTGGGGAGACTTGATGGTAATCCAGGACTTCTAGCTCCCCTCACTTCACAGCAGGAAGGCAGCTACTTGCCCCACATAGGCATGAGGCCAGTGGAAAGTCAGACCAGAGAGACTGCTTATGGATCTCCTCACACTGTAAGAGTGTTTCAAGCTGGTTTGGGTAGGGAAGATCTTTTTCATTTATGTTAGCAATTTTTTCATTGCAGTGCTTTATTCAACACTTACCCCCAAACCAGCTAAAATGGCAGTTATTACATTGGGTTTAATGAATAGGAAACTAACGAATATAACTGAGGTGATCAGCCAGAATGAATCACCAGTTTAGGAAGGAATGCCAGCTCAGCAAGGGCACTGCTCACCTGCAGGCATGGGCCCCAAACTGCAGCTTCCAGCACCAATAGAGTTTATGGGGGAGGGGAAATCACCCCAGTGGTGCCTAAGTAGCCACCCTTTGCTCTCCTATGCCCTCTCAAGCCCTGCCCTTTTCACTCTCAGGGTGACTTCTACAAAGAGTAGAATATTTACATTAGGGAAGGCAAGAGAGCACCTAAGAGCCTGCACTCTGGAGTCCCCTAAACTGGGCATGAATCCTAGCTCTTCTTTGACTAGCTGTGCAGGATTGAGCAGGGTACACAACATTGATGGGCTTCAGAGTCCTCACCTAAACTAGGGGTCAACTTGGTAACTATCCCATAGGTCGACTATAAGGATTTGATGAGATTATTTCATTCAACCAATGTTTAGGGCATGTCTACTTGACAGCTGGCTGAGACTGTGCTAGGTGCTACAGACACACAGAGGAAAAACTAGACATGGTTTCTGCCTCATGGAACTTCCAATCACAAAGGGGAGACCACAGTGCCCCTTCTATGCTATCACCGGACTTCCTGTTTACCGCAAGGCAGTAGAAGCTGATGGTTGGATATGTTTTACAACTAGAAACTAGGCCTCTTTGCCCACCTTTAACCCAAACAATACTATCTGCCTGAGACTGTATTTCTGAAAATGTGCCCTCTTTCCAGGCTACTTCATTGTTGTGTGCTGCCTACTAGGACACATTTGCTGTTTTATTCACTCACTGAAAGAGATGGGAATACCAGACCACCTGACCTGCCTCTTGAGAAACCTGTATGCAAGCCAGGAAGCAACAGTTAGAACTGGACATGGAACAACAGACTGGTTCCAAACAGGAAAAGGAGTACATCAAGGCTGTATATTGTCACCCTCTTATTTAACTTATATGCAGACTACATCATGAGAAATGCTGGGCTGGAGGAAGCACAAGGTGGAATCAAGATTGCCAGGAGAAATATCAATAACATCAGGTATGCAGATGACACCACCCTTATATCAGAAAGTGAAGAACTAAAGAGCCTCTTGACAAAAGTGAAAGAGGAGAGTGAAAAAGTGGGCTTAAAGCTCAACATTCAGAAAACTAAGATCATGGCATCCAGTCCCATCGCTTCATGGCAAATGGATGGGGAAACAGTGGCTGACTTTATTTTTTTGGACTCCAAAATCACTGCAGATGGTGATTGCAGCCATGAAATTAAAAGATGCTTACTCCTTGGAAGGAAAGTTATGACCAACCTAGACAGCATATTAAAAAGCAGAGACATTACTTTGTCAACAAAGGTCCATCTAGTCAAGGCTATGGTTTTTCCAGTAGTCATGTATGGATATGAGATTTGGACTGTGAAGAAGGCTGAGCGCTGAAGAATTGATGAGTTTGAACTGTGGTGTTTGAGAAGACTCTTGAGGGTCCCTTGGACTGCAAGGAGATCCAACCAGTCCATCCTAAAGGAGATCAGTCCTGAATATTCATTGGAAGGACTGATGATGAAGCTGAAACTCCAATACTTTGGCCACCTGATGCGAAGAGTTGACTCATTTGAAAAGACCCTGATGCTGGGAAAGATTGAGGGCAGGAGGAGAAGGGGATGACAGAGGATGAGATGATTGGATGGCATCACCAACTCAATGGACATGGGTTTTGGTGGACTTTGGGAGTTGGTGATGGACAGGGAGACCTGGCGTGCTGCGGTTCATGGGGTCACAAAGAGTTGGACATGACTGAGCGACTGAACTGAACTGAACACTATACATTGGTGGAAACAGAAAGAGGTAATTGTGTCTTGAACAGTGACGGAGATGCTAGAGTGGAGGGAGAACAAAGTGGACAGCTCTGTTAAGAGCAATGTTGGACCCTTTAGGAGACATGAAGGATTATATATTTTGTATCAAGTACAACTAAAAACCATTGAAGAGTTTTAGGTACTACAACAAGACGCTTTTATGTTTAAAAAAGATCCTCCTTTTTTCAGCATTTTATAATAAAAAATTTCAAAATGACCCCAGAAATCCAAAAACTTTTACAGTAAGCACCCCCATACTACCCACTAGGAGTCTATAACACATTTATTAGACTTGCTTTATCACCTGTGTATCCACCTAGTCGTCCTTCAATGAATCCAGTATACCTTATTTTCACATGCATTACAAAGTAAGTTATAATCATCAATACTTTGAAAACTTCATCCTAAATACTTCACCATGCATATCACTAATTGGAGTTCAATATTTATTTCTTTCCCCCAAATGATTGCTTTTAGAAATCTGACTGCAGAATAGCAGTTACCTCAAAAGGAACCTCAAAGAAGCTTTCTGAGGTGCGAAACAGTGTACATTTTGATCTAGGGAATACTTACAAGAGTATATACATATTTAAAATTCATTGAGTTATACACTTGAGACTAATGCACTTTGTACATATTACTAGTTGTATGTCATGTCTCATTTAAAAAAGTAAAAGTAAAAAGATCTGTCCAAGGTATAGATACAGATTAAAAGGGAACAAGTACGTGACAGATGAGACCAGTTAGAAAGCTATTATAATCTCCAGAGAAAATGACAATAGCTTCTACTATGATGGTGATATTGAAAAAGGAAATAGACAGATGTATTATATATTTTGGAGAAAAGTATCAGAATTTGCTGAGGTTCTGAATGCGGGATGCACTTGAATAGTTGGTGGTGCCATGTAGTAACAAGATAAACAGAGGGAAAAGCAGAATGGGACTGAGGTGACAGAACCTGTAGGAGGCACAATCCAGTTTTGAAACCTTTCGGTTTCAGTTGCCTCTGGAATATCCAAATGCCCATTTCAAACTTTCATGTTAGATATACAGGTCTAGCACTCAGAAGAGGTCTGGAGGAAAGAGGAATTTGGGAGTCATTAGCACATAGATGGTATAGATGGTATTTGAAGACAAGATAATGGATGAGACACTTAGGAAGAAAATGCAGCATGTGGGGGAAATGAGACTACAGACAATTCATGTAAAGCACTTACCAAACATGCTGCACATAGTAAGAAATCAATGATCAGTAGCTGCTCTTATTATTACTCCTCATCGTCATCATGATTAGACCTAACACAAGAAAAAATGATAGCGCTTAATAGGCAGGAAACATACTGAACTTGGAGTTAAGTTTAACAGCTCAAATACTCTGTTCTCTCTTTCTGTTCACTCTGTCCCAAAATAACACAAAAGATAGATGTCTGAAAAATCAGAACATTTCACTCTTAGACCATTTCGAAAACATACAATGAGTACCTAATCTGGGCCTAGGCACTATGGATACTAAAATTTATAAATAGCATTTCCATTTAGGAGGCATCTACTATATCTGGCACACTATAAGCATTACCTCATTTAATCTCCACGAAGATTATCTGCAGCAGGTTGGTATAATTATCCTCATTATACACTGAGGAAGCCAAGATTCACAAAGGTTAAGCAACTTGTTCAAGATCAGAGACAGAGTGAGTAAGCAGCAGGGCTAGGACTCAAACTCAGGCAGTCTGGATGCAGACTCCATACTTTCCCCACTCTTACATTATCCCAAGATCACTTACCGAGAAGGAAATGGCAACCGACTCCAGTAATCTTGCCTAAAAACTTCCATGGACACAGAAGTCTGGTGGGCTACAGTCCATGGGGTCGCAAAGAGTCAGACACGACTAAGCGACTAAACAACATCACTTAGGTAGATCAAGTGGAGCCATAAAATCATAACCAAAAAAATTAAGTGTATGTTATAAGCCACATTACAATAATACCAATAATATCTACTGATTGCTGAGCAGGTGCTATTCTCTTTGCCCGGTAGTATTCACAATGCTTTACCTGTATTAACTCATTTAATCCTCACAACAGCCAACTTGCTCAAGTAAGTATTATTATCATTCTCACTTTATAGGTGAGAAAACCGAGGCACAGAGGACTTCAGTAACTTGTCCAAGATCGCACTTCTCATAATGACAAAGCTTGGATGTGAATCCAGACAGTCAGGTTCAGAAACCAAAAGAACACTGAGGAAATCACAGAAGACATCATGGAGATGCTGGGATTTGTTCTAGATCCTAAAAATAGTAGGATTTAGAGAAGCTAGGAGGAAGGCATTCCACTGAAACAGCATGCTCGAGCAGCAGCAGCAGCTACCAGACTCTGCAGAGGACACCTAGAGAGGGTCAAGAAGTCTGAATGCTTCTCCATCACTGTCCCCCCAACAAAGCCGCTCTCAACAAGCTGCCCAAATTTCACAGAAGCACAAACATAGGAGAGACCGAAGGTAATATTTAGGGAGCTGCAGATTAGGTTTATAGGATTTGAATGTCAATCTAAGAACTGTTATTTGTTTGGCTTCACCTCACGTGTATCTGGGGCTAGTAAGCACAGCCTGACACTCCAAAGGTTAGGTCTTTCAGTCCCAGTCCATTACATTTTGCTGTTGTTTGTTTCCCTGCTTCCTGCTGGACAGCTTGAAAATGCAGTTACTAAGGAAGCAACAGTGTAACTGGAAGAGGCCAATGGTGATGATACAAGAAGGGTATGAAAAAGGAAAAAGAAGCCTAACATGTTAAAACTATTTACTTAAATGTGCAAGGGCTGCTACATGAAGCCAAGGTATAACTTGCAGGCATCATGTCTAGTTACACTACTCATTCTTTCACTCAAGAAGTGCTTACTGAGTACCTCCTAGATTAGCAGAGCAGGATTTCTCACCCCTCAACCCTATCTACCTTCTTTATTATTAGCATCTTTAGTCCCGAGTGACAATTTTAGCAAAATAATGGCAACCCACTCCAGTATTCTTGCCTGGAAAATCTCATGGACAGAGGAGCCTGGCGGGCTACAGTCCACAGGGTCGCAAAGAGTCGGACCCAACTGAGCGACTTCACTTAATAAGCAACCAATATTCAGTTCAATTCAGTAGCTCAGTCATGTCTCTTTGTCATGGACTGCAGCATATTGCAACCAAATATTAGTAATAAACCAATAAACTGAAACCAGTATTAGTAAGAAAAATATTTGTCACATAGTTGTACCGCTCAGAAGAAACTAAAAGATTAAAACTTTAGTCAACTCTTTTACAAAAATCACCCTCAATATTCTCGGAAAATTCCATATATATGCGTTAATATACTGTATTGGTGTTTTTCTTTCTGACTTGCTTCACTCTGTATAATAGGCTCCAGTTTCATCCACATCATTAGAACTGATTTAAATACATTCTTTTTAATGGCTGAAATAAGTCAGAAAGAAAAACACCAATACAGTATACTAACGCATATATATGGAATTTAGAAAGAAGTTAATGATGATCCTATATGCGAGACAGCAAAAGAGACACAGATATAAAGAACAGTCTTTTGGACTCTGTGGCAGAAGGCAAGGGTGGGATGATTTGAGAGGGTGGTGTTGAAACGTGTATATTATCATATGTGAAGCAGATCGCTGGTCCACGTTCCATGCATGAGACAGGGTGCTCAGGGCTGGTGCACTGGGATGACCCTGGGGGATGGGATGGGGAGGGGGGTTCTGGAGGGGGAACACATGTGCGTCCGTGGCTGATTCATGTCGATGTTTGGCAAAAACCACTACAATATTGTAAAGTAATTAGCCTCCAATTAAAATAAATTAAAAAAATTTTTTTTAATTCTCTGAAAAAATATTCAAATGAAACTCCATAGCTATGATTACTAGAGAAAGAGCTAGAACACTAGGGAAAGGCAAAAGATAGCAAAGAGAAGCTGGAAGGTCATTAGGAAAACAATGGACACCTAGAATGCTCATGTAACTCAGAACTGTACACTGAACAATGGGAAGAAGCACAGAATTCTTTTTCGCATCGCACTAAAAATTCCACGCATGTTCATAATTAGCAACTCACAAGATTGCATGCTTTCTGGTGATGAGCCTCATCTTGAAGCCTTTCCAGACAATTCAGGGCAGAAATGGCAGGGTTATTACAGGCCAGATGCTGGGGATGCATCACTGAACAAGAACAATAAACACGGTCCCTGACTTCCCAAAGCTTAGACTCTAGTTTCCAAATAACAAATTTTCAAAACTGCGTGATGTGCTATAATCAGGAAAGCACTGAGGGCTGAAATTGAGGGGGTCAGAGAAAATTTCCCAGAAGAAATGATATCTAATTATAACTTTAAAAATGAGTAGAAGTGACAAAGAAATAGTTATTCAATAAAAATTGATAAACTAGAAATTATTTTATAATCATTCATGTATAAAAACAAAACTTTCTACTGATAAATTGGAAAAGACAATGAAGAATAAAATAAAACCACACTGTAAATAACACAAAAGGGAATAAATACTGATGAACAGCTGGTAAGAAATTATGGTGTACAGGATTAAAAAGGGTTAAAAGTGGAAACGAACAGAGTTTAACAGGATTCAAAATGAAAGACAAAGGAGATTCGAAACAAAATAACTGAGGAACATTAAGAAAATGGACTAGAAAATATTTAAATCTCCCCAGAAACAAGAAACTCAAATATATAGGTTTACAAAACATACCACAATCCTAGAAAAAATTGATACAGAAAATCAGCACTAAATATATCTTAGTAAAATAACGAGATTTCAAGAACAAAGAATCCTTTGCATATCTAGACAAAAAATGAGGACACTGATAAGGAATTTTATCAGGCTGGCCTCAGATGTGTCCAGGGAAACATTCAGCACCAGAAGAAAGAAAGTGAAGCAATGTCTGTCCACAAAATCTTCAGAAAAAATTAATGTTAGCCATATCTTGCTATGTGCTGCTGCTGCTGCTGCTGCTGCTTCTGCTAAGTTGCTTCAGTTGTGTTCAACTCTGTGCGACCCCATAGATGGCAGCTCACCAGGCTCCCCCATCCCTGAGATTCTCCAGGCAAGAACACTGGAGTGGGTTGCCATTTTCTTCTCCAATGCATGTAAGTGAAAAGTGAAAGTGAAGTCGCTCAGTCGTGTTCGACTCTTAGAGACCCCATGGACTGCAGCCCACCAGGCTCCTCCGTCCATGGGATTTTCCAGGCAAGAGTACTGGAGTGGGGTGCCATTGCCTTCTCCGTATACTGCTACATAGTCTTTCATGAACAAAAGTAACAAATGTTTTGGATTATACAAGAATTTACAGAAAGAATATCATTCCAGTAGGCACACGTTGAAAAAAAAAAAACTGCTGGAGGACAAATGTCAGCCTACTCAAAAGATAGATGGAAACTCTAGCACAAGGATTAACGTTGAAGACAGAAACCACTTAACTACAGGACTAAGATTAAAATAACCCTGGAAATTATAGTTAAAGAGTAAAACAGAAGTCTTATAAATAAAAATACAAAGACTACACAACTAAAAAATAGGAGAGAGAAGGTAGGACTTAATATAGGTGTATCAATGTCTTCGTATTTTAAAGTGGGTCAGTCAGTTCAGTCACTCAGTTGTGTCTGACTCTCGGTGACCAGGCCCCCCTGTCCATCACCAACTCCCAGAGTTTACTCAAACTCATGTCCATTGAGTCGGTGATCCCATCCAACTATCTCATCCTCTGTCATCCTCTTCTCCTCTCACCGTCAACCTTTCCCAGCATCGGGGTCTTTTCAAATGAGTCAGTTCTTTGCATCAGGTGGCCAAAGTATTGGAGGTTCAGCTTCAGCATCAGTCCTTCCAGTGAACACCCAGGACTGATCTCCTTTAGGATGGACAGGTTGGATCTCCTTGCAGTCCAAGGGATTCTCAAGAGTATTCTCCAACACTACACTACAGTTCAAAAGCATCAGCTCAGCTTTCTTTATAGTCCAACTCTCACATCCATACATGACTACTGGAAAAACCACAGCTTTGACTAAAGTGGGTAACCAAAGGATATCATAAGGCTGATAACTCAGATGTATAGGCATATTTAAAAGTATAAAGCTAAACAAGCAAGAAAACAATATAACTATAATTGGGAGAAGGAAGAATAGAATGGGAGAAAAAGGACAAAGGAGTAAAATGAAGTAGATTCGTTTTCTTCTTTGCTCATGCAGAGTCAACAGACACTAGTTTTAAAAAATAAAGGATTGAGAGGTTGTCTGTAGCCATGACAATGACCCTGGCTCAAACTCTGAGAACTAAACTATAGGAGTGTTCACAGTTACGTATTATCACGTTATTCTACAATCCCAAGTGGGTCAAGATGAACCAGGCTTCCAGCATATTTAAAGTAAGTGTGAAGATAATGTGTACCTGGTTTAGGGTCCACACTACAGCTAGCCACGTGTCAACTGTATCTCTAAAAGAAAGGGCAGAGACAAATTTTCACCAGTTTTTGGTTACAACCAGAATAGAACTAGACCCCAAGCTGTTAACTCTTACAATTTTTCCTATTAGCATCACTAGTATCACATCTAGCTATACTGCTTCTTCCTCCTCTTGAAAGAAGTACACTTAACCTCTGAGGCTCTTCTACAATCCTATTACGGTTAACTAGTTTACAAATAACTAAAAAAAAAAAAAAAGATGAGTTCTATTTTTTCCAGTTTTATTGAGATATAACATAAAACACTGCATACGTTTTAGATGTACAATCTGATTTATATGTGTATTACAAAATGATTACCACAATAAGTTAACACCTATCACTTCACAACTTCACACCATTATAAATTTGCTTTCTTATGATGAGAACTTTTAAGATCTACTGCCTTAGCAGCTTTCAAATATACAATATAGTATTGTTACCTATAATCATCATGTTCCATACTACATCATAACGATTTATTAATCTTACAGCTGGAAGTTTATAACTTTTTACCATCTTCACTCAATTTCTCCTACCCACTACAACATTGGCAACTACCAATATGTTCTGTTTCTATGAGTTTGGTTTTAATTCCACATTTTTTTAAGTGATATCATAGAGTAATTGTCTTTGTCAGACTTATTTCACTTAGCATAATGCCCTCAGGGCTTTCCAGCTGGAGCTAGTGGTAAAGAACCTGCCTGCCAATGCAGGAGACATAAGAGATGTGGGTTCAATCCCTGTGTCAGGAAGATGTCCTGGAGGAGGGCATGGCAACCCACTCCAGTATTCGTGCCTAGAGAAGCCCATGGACAGAGGAGCCTGGTGGGCTACAGTCCATAGGGTTGCAAAGAGTCGCACACAACTGAAGCGACTTAGCACACATACACAATGTCCTCAAGATCCATCCAGGTTGTCACCAATGGCAGTATTTCCTTCCTTCTTATGGCTGAATAACAGTTGTGTGTGTTGGAGTGTGTTACTCATATTGTCTTTATCCATTGATGGACACTGTTTTTGTGTCTTGGCTATTGTAAATAATGCTTCAATGAACACAGTTATGCAGATATCTCTTTAGGATAATGATTTCTTTTCCTTCAGGTTTTGTATTTCACCAAAAGTGGAGTTTCTGGATTATATGGCAGTTCTGTTTTCCCAATAAAATTTAATTCAATGAGAGTACCATTCCTTGTTCATGGAGAAAATCTCCAATAGGCCTATGACTTTTCAGCTCAATAATAGTAGAAAAATCCTAACTTTACCTAAATGAAATCTTCCAACCTCAAGATGTGAGGTTGCAATGTAGAAGCTCCTTCTGCTAGCCTGTTTTCTCCTGAATCATGCTCTATCCTACATCCTTACTGTAGACGCTCCATCCAGGTCAAAGAGGTGGGGACAGTTAACAAACAGATAGGGATAGTTCTTCCTTGACTTAACACAGTACTCTTCTGAGTCTGGACCTAGAACCTGGCAGATAATTAAAGTGGACCCTATCTCCTGGTTGCTTCAACACACCATCTCTTCTGCTGTTCCTATGACCCAGCAGGTGCAGCTCTGGTCTGTCTAGGACCAGGAGTTTAGACTGCTAATTGAGACTGTTTCCTCAACCTTTGGACATCTGGCACTAGGCCTCCTGCTTATTTCTGCTTAGATTTCCCCATCTCTCTACACAGCTCCATTGTACAAGACCCAAGTCTCCCTCATAATGGCCCACATCCATCTGCAGAAACACTCATGCAATGCTTGCTCTGACCATCACTGGAAATATAGACCAATCTGGGAGCCAGGAGACAGGTGAAGGAGGAGAATTTATTTTGTATTATATGTACACCATGTCCTTTGGGTTTTCTTGTACTGAGTATACGTATTATCAAAATTCATGAATAAAGTATTTTAAAAAGCAAACTACAGACTGGTAGAAAATATTTGCAATTCATGTATCAGCCAAATGACTTTTATCTGGAATATATAAAGAACTCTTATAAGTAGAATGACAAACAACAGAAAAATGAACAGTATATATGAAAAGATACTTCATAAGAAGATATATAAATGCCCAATAAACACAAATGAATGTTCAACCTCATTAATCATTATGGAAATATAAACTAAAACCATGATAACACCAAATACTCCCTCCCTCAAAAAACCTTATGTCCAAAACTTGTGCATAAATGATCATGGTAGCTTTATTCATTATTCATAAAAACTAGAAATATCCCAGAGGTATATGAATGCGTGAATGGATAAATAAAATGCAATACTACTCAGCAATACACCAGAATGAGTACCGATACCAACAGTGATAAACCTCAAGATCATTAATTACACTGAGTAAAATGAGCCTGACAAAAAAAGAACAGATCATAAGATTTAGAACTTCAAAAAGGCAAACTAATCTATAATGATAAAAAGGAGATCAATACTGAGGGCAAGGGTAAAGAGAAAGATGAATTGTAAAGACATACAAAGGAACTCTTTGAGGTAATAGAAACATTCAGTGCCCTTATTTCATAGGTATATAAATATGCCAAAACTCATCACATTGTACACTTTAAATAAATACAGTTCACTTTATGTAAATTACTGCTCAATAACTTTTTTCTTGAAAAAAGAAACACAAAATCCTCTTTCAGTAAATAAAAGCTAGTGGCTAATTTGAATTGTAAAAGAAATTTGCTATGTATTTAATATATTTTCTAATAAATTATCACAAAGTCCCCCACACAAAGCTGAAAAAATGGGTAGGTTTTGCCCCAACATTTTTTAAATGTGAGGAAATTAAACTTTGAGGAAGAAAGTTATCTCAATGTACACAAAGTAAGTGGGCTAAGATGTGGTTTGAATTCACTTCACAATGTTCCCTAATTTAAATAGGCCTTTATGGAAATCAATCCTGAATATTCATTGGAAAGACTGATACTGAAGCTCCAAAGCTTTGACCACCTGATGTGAAGAGCAGACTCATTAGAGAAGACCCTGATGCTGGGAAAGATTGAAAGCAGGAGAAGGGGACAACAGAAGATGAGATGGTTGGATGGCATCACTGACGCAATGGACATGAGTTTGAACAAGCTCCGGGAGATGGTAAAGAACAGGGAAGCCTGGTGTGCTGCAGTTCATGGGGTCACAAAGAGTCAGATACGACTGAGCAACTGAACACCACCACCAAACCAATGGACAGAAAGAGTATTTCCCATCATAATTCTAATTTTTACCTATGCAAATTCCAACCTCATCACAATCTGAACAAATCCATATCAAGAATACCAGGTCCTCAGGTCTATTCTGCTTGGTTGAAATACGCTCTTCTTCATCTCCAGTGTTTTCAAATGTCTAAATTGACAGATTTGATACATTCTGTAAGTCTTTAGTGACCGATAATATATACACTGTCCTGGTGAAGAAAAGTTCTTTTCCTGTATATTGTATATCAAAGAGCAAAATGCAATATATTATGCATTATAAAATACTATTTTTGTAAATGAAATATGTGTAAAAGTTTATAAAGCAACCCAGATATCCATCAATGGATAAATGGATTTTTTAAATGTGGTACATATATTCAGTGGAATATTATTCAAACTTAAAGAAAATCAAGTCACAACATGAACTTTGAAATGTCATTCTAAGTGAAATACACCAGTCACAAAGAGACAAATACAGTATGATTCTACATATATGAGGTATCTTAAGGAGTCTACTTACAAATAGAAAGCAGATGGTGGTTACCAGGGGCTAGGACAAGGGAGCAGTGGCAAGGGGTAATTATTGTTTAATGGGTATAAAGTTGCAGTTCTGCAAAATGAAAATGTTCTAGAGATTGGTGACACAACAGTATTAACAGAACTGAACTATATAAACTTATAAATGATTAGTTTACAAAATTTTATGTTGTGGTTTTTAGCTAAATAAAAAGTAGTGTTTAAAAATTAATGTTTAAATTAAGAATTAGGAACACACTTCATCGAGAAAGTTATACCCATAGGTCGTACCTCTTGCTTACACCAACCACGAGGGCCTTCTACTTATTGAATAATTTTAATAATCTATATTTTGAAAGAAGTATGTCATTGAGATCTTCAAATTCAAAGCATGGAGTTATACATGACGTTCACATAATTCTGAAACTCTCCTCCACATTTTTAGTTATATTCCCATTTTCATTTCTAATTTTATGGCATTCCCCCCTTTCAGATTTATTAGCCTAGGATTTTGTCCCTCATATTTTTTTTCAAGAAAAGGCATTTGCATTTGCATGTAGTTTCAATGGATTTTTCTTTTCTAGTTCATTAATATCTCCTTATACTCCTATTAAGTTCTTCTTCAGGTTTTCCCTTATGCTTATGATGTTCTAGCTTTGGAAGTAGAATGCTTAATAAAAGAAATTTTGTAGAACTATGAATTATTAATTTCCTTCTAATTAAAGCTTGTCAATACCTCTTAGATTTGGACACATAATTCTCATTATTGTGATTTCTCTAAATATTCTGATGCTGTGGCTTCTGTTTTCTTTCTCAAACCAAGAAGTCTTTTGAAAGAGTGTTCTGAATTGTCTATGTATGCAAAAGGTTTCTACTTGTCCATCTATCATTAATTGCAAATATGAGTGACTGTTGTACTATCTTTGATTTTTGGAATTGGGGTTTACATTGTCATTAGTATGTGATTACATTTTTAATGTTCCATGGGTAAAGAATTTTTTCATAAATTGATTAAACTTTATTAACTAATCAGACCCTCTATATTGTTATTTATATTTTGCCTTTTTATCCTTCATAGAAAAAAAGATACATATTCTGTCCCCCTTTACAACTTGCATTCTGTAAGTGTTTCCTTGGATCTGGCAGTATTAAATAATTACATTTGAATGGATTTTATTTTGTACATTAGGGTTCATCAATGTTACACTCTTACTATATATACATTGCAGTCCTTACCACTACTGTCAAACTGAACCGAGATGATGAAATCTTCTGTCATTGCTGTCCAATGTTCTGACTACTGAGCACTTGGACACATGTGGCTGCTGAGCTTTTGAAATGTGCCTAGTAGCTCAGTTGGTAAAGAATCCGCCTGCAATGCAGGAGACCCCAGTTCGGTCCGTGGGTCCAGAAGATCCCCTGGAGAAGGGTTAGGCTACCCACTGCAGTATTCTTGGGCTTCCCTTGTGGCTCAGCTGGTAAAGAATCTACCTGCCATGCGGGAGACCTGGGTTCGATTCCTGGGTTGGGAAGATCCCCTGGTGAAGGTAAAGGTTACCCACTCCAGTATTCTGGCCTGGAGAATTCCATGGACTGTATAGAGTCGGACACACTGAGCGACTTTCACTAGCACTATTGAGGAACTGAAATTTTTAAATTTAATTTTAATTATATTAAATGTAAAGTCACACAGCCACATTGTAGCTACCTTACTAAAGAAATGTTAAATTCATAATAAATTACCAGCCTCATCTTATGAATATGGTTGCTCTAGGTTCCACCTTATTAATTATATGTCTTCTATCTGGATTTGCTGAGATATAGATAGATATTTCTTCTACATTGTGTCTTCTATAAAATACAGAAACTATAGTTGAACACTGTTTCTGAACTCCATCTGAGAATCTTTGTCCTATAATAGAAATGTTTCACTCACATTTAATAGCATCACTTGGTTTTACTTCTGTTGTTGTATTTGAATTATGCTTTCTTCCTATCTCCTTTTTTATATATGGATTTTCTTTTTTTTTCTGCTTTAACAATTTGAAAGTATACTTTCTGCTTTTAATTCTGTAAGAGGTTACCCTTAAAACTAAAATAATTTGAATCTATAATTCTCCTTGAAATAGTATCTACTAATTCCTTCTGTGCTTTCCTACCACATGCCCATTTCTTCCAGGTAACAGTGGCATAGTGTGAGATTTTAGACTGAGTTTTGTATTTTCAATGTTTAAAATGTTATCTGTCCTTTCAAAAATTATTAATGATTTGTGCATTCTGTTTTTTATAATCTTACTAGAAAATTTATAGAATAATTCTAGGTTTAAATGGAGTCATTGTATGCATCAACCTTTTTATAAACATAATCCACACTCTTAAAGTCTTTATTTTTCAGTTTTCAGTTGCTTTGAATTCTATTTTGAGTTGCCCACCTCCTTTTCCAAAGATTCTGCAGAGGGTGTATTTTCCAAGCTCTTACATTTCTGAAGGTATCTTTATGTTGCAATGTTAGGGTAAAGAACTTCTTGGGTAAAATATTTTTATATCAAAAATATAAGTATCACTCCATTGTCTTATCACATTTAATATTATGTGAAAGTCTAGTTATCCCATTTTTTTAATTAGAGGTGAGCCGTTTTTTTGTTGTTGTTTGTTGTTTTTCTTTTTTTTGAGTGGGCTCCTATAGATTTTTTTTTCTTTCATCTCGAAATTCAGGAATTCACCAGGATTATTTAGATGTCAGTCACATCTTATTAGTTTGACTGGTACCTGGTGATACCTTTTGATCTGCAGATTCAGCCATTTCTTTATTTTAGAGATGTTTTCTTCTGTTGTTGTTTCTATTGCATTTATCCTTTATCTTCAGATATATAGATTAGCCACGTGTTGTTTCTCCATTTTCTAGCCCATTATTCATATTTTTATCCCTTGTTCTTGTTCTCAGCATTAATTGCTGCTTTTATTTCCCACATCTACAAACCTGATCCCTATTGTTTCTGGTTTATTTTTTTACATTCTAGTTTTTTTTATTGACGGTTGACTATTTTGGGTACACAAAAATAGCGATTTCATATGGTTTAAACTAATACAAGAACAGTTACTGCAGTCCCAACAGTATGGCAACTAAAAATACATTGAATTAATATAGAAATGATTGAACAGACTGTGGTACAACACATTCATATCATGAACTACTGTCATTAAGAGAATTGGGTAAAATTCAGCAAATCCATTAGTACTGATTAATAAACAAATGATACAGAAAATGTATAACATACTAATCAATATTATAAAATAATGACCAAACTTCTGTGTTTGTGTCTGTGTTTATCTGACTTATGTGAAATTAATCTAGAGAAATGTACAGAAAGATATAAGTCAGGCTGTTAACTTTGGTCATCTTGGGCAAGTATAACAAGAAGAGGCGGTAAGGACAAGCCCTTCAAAAGACATCCTTAAACAACAAAGAAAGCATTAGAGTATGATGCCATTTACGAAAAGTAACATACATAATAAGTCACAGAAAAAGATGATCATTCTAAGACGTTTATCTTAGATCCTACCCCCCTAAGATTTTAGGTAAGATTCTTACCTAAGAATTTTAGATTTTAGGTAAGATTCTTTCTTCTGTTTTCCTCCATCCCAACACACACAAACACACACACACACACACACCATTTAGAAAACATAAATATAACACTCACACTTCGAAATGCCCACAGCATAAGCTAGTTTCCAACAATACTGGCAAAGAAACCTTTTCTCCACTTCCTCTATTTAGTGAAACTTCTCCCTGCCTGCAATGCAGGAGACGTAGGTTCGATTCCTGATTTGGGAAGGTCCCCTGGAGAAGGAAATGGCAACCCACTCCAGTATTCTTGCCTGGAGAACCCTATGGATGGAGAAGCCTGGTGGGCTACAGTCCACGGGCTCGCAAAGAGTCAGACACGACTGAGAGACTTCATTTTTCACTACTTTCTTTCTCCACCCATGGCCAGACTCAGACCAGCCTCCTTCACGATATGACAGTCTCTACATCAGAGTCCTGCTACCTTCCCTTATAGTTCTGGCTCTTCCAAATTACAGAGAGATTGTGAGGTCCAGGAATTTTTCAATTTATTGAGAAGCTGGGATTCTCTTGCTGAGTGTAGAGGACATTTTCCAATGTTTTTCTTTGTTTGTTGTTTTCCAATTTGGTCCACATCTGCACTCTGTCTTGACTATTCCCTCCTTTTTTACATTTCAGGATAAGACAGGTTTTCTGTGCTTTTAAAATTTCCTCAGCCCTTCCAGAATATCCCTATTTCTTAAACTCCCTATTTATTTCTAAGCTTCATGTATTTTAAGTCCACCTTACCTTCTAGAATCTCAGCCTCCATTTTACCTTTCTAGGCAGTAATTCTAGTGATTCTTGCTACAAGGAAGTTTAATACTTCATTTCACAGGGCCTGAGGAAACCAACCAATCTCAACCCCTTGAGACTGCCATGGCCCTTGGACCACATTTAAACTAGTACCAAAGCTTTAAAAGCCTTTACTCATCTAATGCTGAGGTCCCCTGTGCCCTCAGCATTACATCTTCCCACCCCATCAATATTTTATGGAATCTAAATTAAAGGCTGTTTTCAAACTCTTAATTGTAAAGCATTACTTTCAATTTTCATAATGACTAGGACCAAATTTAGCTTCTGGCATTGCTTAGGCTCTCCCTAGTTAGAGAGAGGCAAGGGCTGTTTAAACCTATAATCTTAGTTTCAGTCCACACTCTATAATTTTCTGGAATCGTGGCTCTGACAAGAAAATGCCTGGAAAGACACCAACCTCTGGGTCTCACAACTCTGCAGAGGACACTTGTTGACAGACTTCAACAAAAGGTCTGCAATGAGTAGACACTGAGGCAGGTTTCCAAATGAATCAGACACCTTCCTGTTTGGCCTATGCCTTTTCAAATGAGGGCTGAGAGCTTCTGTATACTATGTAACCTTCACCTTTCGCCTCATTGGCGTTGGTCCCCCAATCACAGAGCATCAAGCAAGCAACTAAACACTGCCCCAATTCAACTGCACCTGCGCAGCAGAGACCTGCTGCCTACCGGGCTCCAGCACAAGAGAGCTATACTGAGAAGCCTTCTGGAAGTGAACCAAATAGACTATAACTAGCTGAGATCCATTTGAACCATTTCAAACCAAATCACAAATCACTGGTAGTCCTGACTAATTTGTGGCTCAGTAAAAATTAGGCAGCAGCTACACAGGATGAACAAAGAGTTAATGTGAGCAATATTATAAACAAAGAGAAGGAACAGGGAAGCCCTAAAACCCTCTTCTTCACCCACCACCAAATAAAAATCTGTTCCTCACATTTCCGCAGAATCTTAAAATTGCCATCATAGGAATTACTCTGTTAGGTTGAAAGTATTGAATGTCTTTGTTAAAATTTAACAGGGAAACCAAGAAAAGATACCTCAAACCATTATAAAGTAAGTCATAGGGCCCTTAATTTGTTTGACATATTAAGCAGTTTCCTAGAAAAACCTAGTAATATCTCATATCTATAAAAGGCCTTAAAAACTACTCATTGTAACTTTCTGTGCTTATAACACTCAGATGACACAAAGCGGTGGGAAGGATCTATTACTATCTTTGTTATTTGGTAAGGAGATTGAGACCTAAAGAGGTAAGGTGACTCCATCCAGCTAGCAACTGACACCTGAAGTAAGAGTGGGTCAAAGGACAATGAAAATTTCAGAGAGAAGCAATTTGGGAAGACTGTGAACACTAGGGGGCGGGCTAAGGTGGGGCCCCTGGTAACACTGAGTAACCTCAGAACACTGAAGACCAAAGCTTTGGCTGACAGAGAAGGGGAGGTGACTGGGTAGCACATTTCTGTCCATGGCATTACAGTATGCACATCATCATTTAAGGGTCTTTCAAAAAACACAGCATATCGTTAGATCCACCAATATCCAAAAATAAAGTAACACAGATCTACTCTACTGGGAATGAAACAACCTGGATTCTGGTGCCAGGTTCTACTAATTACTAGCTGCATGACTATTTGTGCATTTTCCTATCTATTTCTTTGAACACGGGCAAAAGAAGAGGAGCCATAAAGAATTTAAAAGACCACAGGATTTGGGACAAGAAGACTGAGGTTCCTTTCAACACTTAACGAAAACATTCACTATATGCCATGCACTAATCTAATCTCTAGGGAATACAGAGGAGACTATGACAGACAAAAGCCCTGTTTATATCAAACGTACATTCTAATGGCAGAGAAGACAGACAATAACCAAACGAGCAAACAATCTGAAGAAGTGAAGAAGAAGTGAAGTCGCTCAGTCGTGTCCGACTCTTTGCGACCCCACGGAGGCTCCTCCGTCCATGGGAATTTCCAGGCAAGTGTACTGGAGCGGATTGCCATTTCCTTCTCCAGGGGATCTTCCCAAGCCAGGGATCAAACCCAAGTCTCCCACATTGCAGGCAGATGCTTTACCCTCTGAGCCACCAGGAGCGCTAACAATCTGAAAGACATCTGCAAATGATATGGGCTATGCAGAAAATGGATTTTGAGACTGACTTCAAAAACCTGGGGCAAGTGACTTCTCTGCACCTCCACCCCATCTCATTTTTAAAAGAATGCTAATGACTCATGCCTCGCCTACTCCAGGGACTTGCTGTAAGGATGAAATAAAAGTAGGGATTGGAGAGCTCACTGTACAATGCAATTTGTTTACATAACTTTTACCAGAGAGGAAGAAAAATCCTGACCACTTTACTGCTGAAAGCAAGCAAAGAAACTGAGTGAGCCAGAGATTCGGTTGTTTCTAAAGAGAAGGTATAAAGGGGCATGTTCATTAACAAGGTATAAAAGAAGACCAGTACCTAAGGCTGATTCATGTTGATGTTTGACAGAACACAACAAAATTCTGTAAAGCAATTATGCTTCAATTAAAAAATAAATTTAAAAAAAAAAGACTAGTCAACATAGACTAGGTGGGTAAATAGAACTGAGAGTTGGAAGAAAATGAATTGAGACCCAAGCTAAATCAGAGAAAGTTCTCCTTTCATATATTTGGGTCTTATTGCCAGAACTGATAGGGCATGCAAAAGTGAAAATTGATCCAGTTATCAGTGATTGGCCTCAAAGCCTCCAACTACAATAAAGGCCAAAGTACTCTTGATTCTTTAAAGCACATTCTTATCATGCAGACACTCACGCTGAGTGTTTTCTACCACAGCTGGAGGCAGAGAACTGAGCCTGGATAAGAGGAGGCACAGACTAGAGTGTCTAGATGGAGGGGCACATCATAAGCACATGTTTTGTTAACCCACAGTTGAAGCATGCTAGGTGCCAAATAGAGAGACAGAACACCAAAAACAAACTTCCAGGCCTACGCAACTAAGACAGTGCTGGCCAGCAGCAGAGCAACATGCTAGACGACCAGTTATTTAAGTCTTGCTTCTCTCACATCTATAAGTAACCCTGCTAGAGCAGTGGCTCTTCACTGTGGCTGGACTTTTAAATCTTTAAAAGAAGCCAATACCTACACCTGCTCTCAGAGGCTTGGATTTAATTAGTCTATGGCATGACCTAGGCACTGTTAATCTTTTCAGCTGCCCAGGGGCTTCTGATGTACAGCCAGGTTGGAAGAAGTGTGTCTGCAACTGATTTGAACGGTCCCTTCAAAGTTTGATTTGA
Source organism: Budorcas taxicolor (assembly GCF_023091745.1). Classification (NCBI taxonomy): domain Eukaryota; kingdom Metazoa; phylum Chordata; class Mammalia; order Artiodactyla; family Bovidae; genus Budorcas; species Budorcas taxicolor. The sequence goes on from NC_068935.1 coordinate 37,646,994, forward strand.
ACAACATCTCTCACTACTTATGTTCTTTCAGCACTTCCATTTGCTAGTGGTAACCAATAGACCACAAGGGAAAGGAGAGAAAAAAAGAGGGCATTCACATTTACCCATCCAAAGTCCCATGACCTCTCTCAGTTCCCTGTGACATGGCCCCTACCCCATCATATGCCTCTCTTATTAGAACGTGCATCCCATGCATCACGGATCACTAGCAGGTGAACACGGCATTTCTCCACCCAAAGCCAAAGAGTGTTGTTTAGCTGTCCCTATCCCTCAACCTGTGCTGACAGGGATCCTACCTGTACTTTCCAATTTACTGTTCACTGAATCATTCCCATCCCCACTGAATGCACTTGTTACCTTGGAGATGAGACAAGAGGGCAAAGGGAAAAGGTGGGAAGAGAAGGAAAGAATATGACCAAAGAAAGAGCAAGAGAGAAAGGAAAATGAAGGTAGAAAAATGAGTCGTTCCCATCCCAAAACACAAGGAAAGCCATCAGAAATAAAGAACTTGTAGAGCTTAAAAGACCTTAGAAATCACCTAATCCGGTTTCTCAAAGAGTAGACCTTAAACCATACAGATTCCTTTTGAGTTATTTTTTAACCTGACGATTCCTGGCCCTAATCTAAACTTACTGACCCAAAGGATAAAAACTAGACAATGACCTCAAATCTGAATTTTTAAACACTCCTTTGCATAATTCTTCGACACCTTAAAGTTTGAGAACTCCTAATCTACATTCTCTCCTTTTGAAAAAAGGACACTAAGGCTCAGAGAAAAGAAGGGATGTGCTTAAGATACACATAAATCTAATTAGTTGCTGAGATGGGACTTGAACCTAGGTTTCCAATTCACAGTCTAGTGCTACTTCTACTATCCCCTACAGGTGTTACCACCACTGCCAGTGCCAAAACATATGAACACCAAGACGCATTCTGCTTGGTCCAGAAAAAGTCTCTATCCGGTATTAAACTTCCTTAGACATCCTATAAGTCTTTGACAAAACACATACCTGATTAAAAACAACAGCAGAAACAATGACCCGTATCTACCCCCCTAACAAAAAGCCCTTTGTACGAGGCAGAAACGAGTGGTAATCAACTAAATTCCCCAAAGCCGCAATACCCCAACCACCCAAGTCATGACTCAAACATGACAGAAATGCAGGCATCAAGGGGCATAAAGTTATTTCTTCATTTCTCTCAATTCCTGTTATGCATAAAGCCTGTCCTGAGTAGCAACAATTTTAGAGAAAGCTAGTTTTAAATACAGCAATATTTTTGTTATTATCTTCTGGGGACTCTATGGGTCAAATATCTAACATCTTCACCAGAAGTACTCTGAATTGCTCACTGGTCACTCAGAAGGAGCTTTTTCATTACCTTTTCTGAAGTGGCCACCTGATACTGAGAAGGTATATCTATCTAGATTTATGGCTCTTGAACTCAGTTGATCCATCCAGCTGGTTATAATTTTATGTTATACAAGACTGGATGCCTTAGGGCCCTGTTGGCCCAGACTTTCTAATTGGCATCTGCTGAGACTGACATTCCATTACCTGCTGGAGCACATGTATCTGAATAACCTTCATGCACTGACAAAAACTAGGAATCAAGGACTGGCTGTGGTATTTGGATACATTAAAAACATGCAGGGCTTGGGATTTGGTTCAGAGATCATAGCAAAGAATCAGAAGATTCAGAAGCACATGACTCCACCCCTACCCAATATCTGAACAATGCAGTGAAACATTCCAACAACCTAGGGAAACGCACTATTTTGTAACCATCCGAAAGATTAAAAACATTAAACAAATCAGTCATGTAATTGTGAATCAAATTGTACTCCAAGTGCTCCATAACTATATAAACATTAGAAAATTTTGTTATGGTTGAAATTTGAAACAAAAATAAACTGTTAGTATCACATCATGGAAAAGTCTTTCACTATGACAGTATATACACCCCAAATGTGTTTAGGGAGAGTAAACCTCTGTTCAAAGGTGAAATGTCCTCTAGCTAGCAAAGAGGCATTTATTGGGAGCTTACTATATGAAGAAATAAAAAGTCTGGGCCCTTATCCTAGAGATATTTATAAAATACTTTAGAAGATATAATATACAAAATGAAATTACAGGAGAGAAAGCAAACAGCCTAATAGATAGCCTGCCCTACAGGCGATAAACAACTGTCCGTGACAAGGTTACCAGATGATGTGCCTTGTCTGAGCATGGACAAGTGAGTCATTCTCTCTTCTGTTCTCTGTCCCCTTCCCATCTTCTCTCCTTCCTCTTCTCCCCTCACCAATTTCCCCTACTCCCCTGCCCTCCCCACTCCACCCCCACTTCCTCTCCCTGGACACACACACACACAGAGACAGACACCACACACACACACAACGAGAATGCAATCCAACAGAGCAAAGACTGAAACCTGTTATTTTGACAAATTATGTTTTGATACCATACTCATTTTCTAAACATTTCCATGGTGTTTCTAAGAGACTACAGGATATAGTTTGTGAAATCCTGGGACCATTCCCACAGTGACTGAAATTTCTGATATTAGTAAAACTTTAAGGCAATGATTCACCTCTTATTTGAGGTCAAGGGACATAATTAAATCTGTATAAGGAGAGGGTATGATATTATAATCTATTGAAAAAAATTCATGTGGTAGTGATTAAGAACATGAGCTCTAGAATATGGCTGCCTGAGTTGACAAGTCCAGTGAGTTCTTATCACTTCTTGTCTGTAAAGATTTCTTTAAATCCACTGCAGGCAAGCTTTTTTCCCCATCACTACTTCACAAAACTGTTCTTGCTAAGGTCAAGTATGATCTCTATGTTACTAAATCCAATAGCAAATTGTCAGTCCTCACCTTATTTGAATTTTAGTAGTAATTACCATTATCTCTCTCCAACTTGAAGTAGTCTCTGTCTGAACTTCAAGTCAGCACACTCTCCTGGTCTTCCTCTTACCTTCTTAGTTTCCAACTTTGGCTCTCTTTCTCTTCCCAATCTCTATATGCTTGAATGTCCAAGGGTTTAGCTTAGAAATTTCTTTTCTCCTTCTGTACTCACTCTTACTGATCTCCTTCAGTCTCATTGCATCTAATCATTGAGCTCTCTCAAATTTGTAATTTCAGCTAGAGCACCTCCCCTGAACTCCATATATATATACACACATATATATACACACATACACACACACACATGTAGCCATTTCCATAATACCTGCCACTTGGCTGCCTGAGAGGCCTCTAAAACCTAACACATCCAAAACCAAACTCCAGTTCTTCTCTCTTAAACTTGTTCCTCCCACCATATCTTCCATCTGAGTTGTTGGTAACTCCCTTCCAATCACTCAGGCCAAAAACTCCGTTGTCATCTTTAATTCCTATTTTTCTCACAGCCCAATCCATTTGGTTAGCAAATCCCACTGGCCTAACTTAACATGATTCCAAAATTCAACCACTTCTCAAGTCCTCTACCACATCACCGTGGTCTAAGTCACCATCCTCTTACACGAATTATTTATAATAGCCTCCTAACATCTTCCTGCGTTTGTTTCTCACTGTTTCCTACAGTTTGTTTTGAACATGGCATCTGGGGATCCTATTAAAATGTAAGTCAGATCATATGCCTCCTCAGCTCAAAACCTCAGATGACTTTCTCACTCAAGAGTAAAAGCTAAATCTTTACAAGGCCCACCAAGAGCCTTTCTCCCCTCACTGTTTTCCTTCTGACCTTATATCCTACTATGCTGCACCTAACTCACTCCACCCTAAGTATGCTGACCTCCTTGCTTTTCCATGAATGAACTAAGCAAGACTCCACCTCAGTTTTGTCCTTTATGTTCACTCTACCGGGAAAAATCTGACCCTACGTATCTACATGGATCCCTCCCTCACTCCTTCAAAGTTTTGCACAAATCTAATTATCAGTGAGGCCTAGCCTAGCACTATTTAATACTGTAACTGCACACTCCCTCTTAGCCTGTGATATACCTTCCCTCAATTATCTTCCTCCAACATATTATAAATTTGATTTTTCTGTTTATTGTCTATCTCCAGAAATACACACCAGAATATAAGCTAAATTAGCATGAACTACCACCTGCTTTGTTCACTGTCATATCCCCAGCACCGAGAATTATTCCTAGAATTTAAAAAGTGATGAACAAATAAATGATCTCAGGTAAGTTAAATTAAACTGTCGGTGTCAAATTTGACTCATTTGCAAAGTGCAAAGCCCACTGCTACCTATCTCATAAAGTTGCACTGAAGATTAAATGAATAAATACATATAAGGTCTTCGGCAAACAACCTCAACAAGCATTCAATATTTGCAGCTATTTATTACTATGGGGCTTCTCTGGTGGCTCAGTAGTAAAGAACACGCCTGCAAATGCAGGAGTCGTGGGTTTAATCTCTGGGTCATGAAGATCCTCCAGAAGAAGGAACTCAAACCACTTCAGTATTCTTGCCTGGGAAACCCCATGGACACAGAAGCCTGGGGGGCTACAGTCCATGGGGTCGCAAAGAGTTGGACATGATTTAGCGACTGAGTATACATACACATTGTTAAAATGATTCACTAAGAGGATGCAAATATGTACAGGAAAGGAAGGAGAAAGAATATGGGTCAGAAACTTTGAAATCAAGGCCCTAATGTCTAATAAGGGGAAGTGGGGTAGCATGGAGGACATAAAACCTCAGTCTTCACTGGAGACTTTAGGGAATGTATGAGATTTGCACAAAAGAAAGTACATGTGATAATATGTGATATATGATATGATACTGCCTTAGGGCTTCCTTGGTGGCTCAGAGGTTAAAGCGTCTGCCTGCAACGCGAGAGACCTGGGTTCGATCCCTGGGTTGGGAAGATCCCCTGGAGAAGGAAATGGCAACCCACTCCAGTATTCTTGCCTGGAGAATCCCATGGACAGAGGAGCCTGGAGGGCTACAGTCCATGGGGTCGCACAGAGTTGGACACAACTGAGCGACCTCACTTTCGCTTTCACTTTAAGGTGACCATGAGCCTGTCTATGGACCCACTTTTCCATTCAGGTTGTAGCAGCAAAAAGTTGTTGATTAAGTACCCTGGCTGTTCCTATGACTGAGCCAACACCCAGGAAATAGGCAAAGGGCTTTCTTTAGCTCTTTATAAGGTGCCAAAGAAATGTCACATTTTATTTTCCAAATAGAAATGGAGTACATTCCTATAAGGAAAAGAAGCATAAATTTCAACTAAGAAGAAGTTATTAGAGGCCAGAAGTAGTAAAATTTTAAGAATTTAGAAACATGTAGTGATAGCTTTTATGAGGCATTCTGCCTTCCTTAAGTTCAGGGTTTATATACAGCCTTAAATTAAGCTTTGCAGAGTTTGACAGTGCTAGTTCAGACTTTGGATATTTTCTTACTGCCTTATTATGCTGGGAAAGGGGCCATGGGCAGTTTTCTTTCAGCACCTGAAAACATTTCTATAAAAAATTCATCAACCATTAATTTGTTTCAATGATACATTTAGCTTTTCAGTTCTAAGGCTGCAGCTGCTGCCGTATTGTGAAGAAAACATGTTGAGGTGATTTTCCTCTGCCTGCTAAAGAGCAAGCATGGTCTGACCTAACCCCTGAGACCCTTCCACACAATTTTAAAAGGAGCAGAATACACAATGGAAAAGACATACACACACCACCAAAGTCCCCTCTCAAGGGAGAGGGTCTGATCACCAAGTAAGTAAGTAACCAGGACAAGTAGGGGTGTGAAATGAGGTTGAGGGGAAACTAGAATTGACAGTGGAGGATGTAGACCTTGAGAATCAGTTGCAGCCTTGAGATCATCCACCTTTGGGGGAGCTGGAATTTTCTCCATTAGCCTTCCTTTTCTAAGTTCTCTCCAGAAAGAGAGGTCTATAGAATCCTGGGAAATCCGTACCTGAAACACATTAGAAGAACTGAATCTAAGCCAACAGGGGGCAAACACTACAATACACTGCTCCTGTGGAGAACCTATTGTTTCAGTAGCTGGAGCAACCTTGGCAGACATCCTTCAGCTTTTAGGCCTTTCAGAGATTACCTCAACCAGAGAAAATCGTCTTGCCCAAAGTCATGATCCTTCTTGGGGCAGCCATATCCAATGACTGATTGATGAGCTTCCCTCATAGCTCAGTTGGTAAAGAATCTGCCTGCAGTGCAGGAGGCCCAGATTCAATTCCTGGGTCGGGAAGACCCCCTGGAGAAGGAAGTGGCAACCCACTCCAATACTCTTGCCTGAAGGATCCCATGAACAAAGGAGGCTGGCAGTCTACAGTCCATGGGGTCGCAAGAGTTGGACATGACACAGTGACTAAATCACCATAATGGCCAGGCCTTTCTGAACCAAGTAAGGAAAACGCTGAAGGACATTTTTTTAGTTCCAGATTTCCCTAGCTAAAGATTAGCTAAGGCTGCTGTTGAGCCTATAGCTCAGATTCTCTGGCTATCCATTCCTGCTTCTTTCCTTTCCCTTCCATGCACGCTGATCCCAAGGGAACTCCTCAATAAATATCCTATAACCTGGAGAAGGCAATGGCACCCCACTCCGGTACTCTTGCCTGGAAAATCCCATGGACGGAGGAGCCTGATAGGTTGCAGTCCATGGGGTTGCTGAGGGTCGGACACGACTGAGGGAATTCACTTTCACTTTTCACTTTCATGCATTGGAGAAGGAAATGGCAACCCACTCCAGTGTTCTTTCCTGGAGAATCCCAGGGACGGGGGAGCCTTTTGGGCTGCCGTCCATGGGGTCGCACAGAGTCGGACACGACTGAAGCGACTTAGCAGCAGCATATGCCAACTCAGAGTTGCTTCCTAGGGAACCTAACCAATGAAAACACAGGCAGTCATGTCAGAAATGTTCAGTATATTCTAGTTCATTAAACATTGATTCAATATTCATTGAGGACTTTTTCTAGGTATTAGGGATAGATCATTGAACAAGTTCCTGCTGTCATGGAGCCTGTATTTTAGTGAGGGGTAACAAGCAATAGACAAATTAGCAAATGAATAATATATCAAATAATGATAAATATTATGAGAAAAAAATGATACAGGAGCACGTGAGAAACTAAAGGTATAGTTAATATAAACTGTGTGGTCACAAATGTCCTCAATGAGAAAGTGACATACAAGACAGACTAACATATAAACATATTACAGAAAGAGCATTCCAAGCAGTTGGAACCATAAATGCAAAGGTCTTACTGTGCAAAGGAATTAGGCATGTTCTTGAAAAGGAAAGAAGGTCCATGTGACTGGAATAGAGGAAAAACAGTAAGAGATGAAGGTGAAGAGGTAGCCAGGGGTCAGATTATGGTAAGTATTCTGGGTTTCATTCTATGTATATTTGGAAGTTATAAGAGTATATAAAGCAAGACGTGAGATTATGTGTTTATATTTTTATAATATGACTCTAGCTACTGTGAAGAAAAAAAAAATTAAAAGGAAAATAAAAATGAGAAAATCAATTAGAAAGCTTCAGCAGAAGTCCAGGGTTAGAGAGAATGGTGGCTTGAATTGGGTAGCAAGAATGGATATGAAGAAAGGTGTGGAGATCGTAGATATATTTTAGAACTACTGCATGCAAGCTTGCTGATGAATTGGATATAAAGGATAAAGGAGAGAGCCCTTGGAGAAAATTCTGATTTTGAATTGAAACATCAAATTATAGTTCACTGGGCTCCCCCCCCAATTCAAGTACTATGCTGAGTTCTCAAGAGGTCAAATTGATGAATCATGTGAGGGCCCCAAATTCAAATAGCTGAGAGACAGGATATAGGATATTATATACACACACACACGTACACATAAAGAGACATATATATACACATATATATGACTGTAAAGTGAGTTAGGAAGTAGGGCATGCCAAAGAAATATGCATTTTTTATTGTCCTCTACTTGCTTCATGCATATTAACTTTGTTTTTCAGTCTGACACATATGTGTTCTTGCTATGAAGCTATGCAAATTTTTGGTATTAAAGAGATACATGGCTTCCCTGCTAGCTCAGATGGTAAATAATCTGCCTGCAATGCAGGAGACCAAGGTTCGATCCCTGAGTCGGGAACATTCCCTGGAGAAGGGAATGGCAACCCACTCCAGTATTCTTGCCTGCAGAATTCCCTGGACAGAGGAGCCTAACAGGCGACAATCTATGGGGTCGCAAAGAGTCAGACACAACTGAGCGACTCACACACACAAAAAGACGCATATTAGTTGCTGGATTAACCAGCAACTCTCTCCAGGATATTTACGAATGCCTTATTCTTTAAAAAAAAATTGAAGCAAATAACTATATTACATTTGCCATGAAATGGTTTAAGAATCTCAGTGCCAAATTTGTGTTCTGTCTAAAAGTGGGGTAAATGAATTATTTTGTCTCAATTAACCAATGAGCATCTATTCAGAGAAAGAAGAAGGCACTAGTTCAGTTTATTATGGACCATAGCAAAGACTAGCTCTTCCCCAATATCCTTTCCCTACTTCCTGCTTAGAAATATAACTTCTAGTTTTTAGCTGTAGACATGGCCATCACAAAGAAAGACTGTATTTTCCAAATCCCTTGGATGGCCATATGACAAAGTTCTGTCATAAGATGAGAATAAAAATGCTCTCCCAACACCTTGTCTTTCCAAATGACCACAAAGTGTCCATCCTATCTACAGTTAGAACATCACTTTTGAACTATAAGGTAGAAGCAAAGTCCTGGACCTGATGGATTCATAGGTGAATTCTATCCCATTTATAAAAGACTTATCACCAATGTTTCTCAAACTTTCAAAAATGAACTCAAGAAAAAGGAATACTTCATAACACATTCTATTAGGCCAGTTCAGTCACTCAGTCATGTCTGACTCTTTGAAACTCCATAGACTGTAGCACACCAGGCTTCCCTGTCCATCATCAACTCCCAGAGCTTGCTCAAACTCATGTCCATTGAGTCAATATAAAGACAGATAAAAACATCACAGGAAAAAAAATCACAGACCCATATACCAAATATAGATTCAAAACTCCCCAACAAAAGATTAGTAAATTGAACCAGACAGCACATTAAAAGGATTATTCACCATAACCAAGTGAAATTTATACCAGAAATGCAGCAGTGTTTCAACAAAAGAAAACCAGTGTAATACATCACATTAATAGAATAAAGAGGAAAAAACCACAGATCATCTAAATTAAAGCAGAAAAGGCATCTGACAGAATACAGCACCATTTCACGATACAAACTCTCAGAAAACAAGAATATTTTACCACAAGAAAAAAGTTTGGGTTTAAATACTGGTTCTGCCACTTAATGTATGCAGTTGAGCAAGTCATTCGATCTTTTAGCACCTCTTATAAAAGTACTGAGGTAGTTAAGTTCTCAAAACTTCATGTGGTGCATGTAAGGAACTTTGCAAAATATCTGGAACAGAGCAAGTCCTCAATAAAAGTTAAATATTATTACTGGGGCTTCCTGGTGGCTCAGATGGTAAAGAATCTGCCTGTAATGTGGGACACCTGGGCTTGATCCCTGGGTCAGGAAATCCCCTGGAGAAGGGCATGGCTACCCACTGCAGTATTCTTGCCTGAAGAATTCCATGGACAGAGAAGCCCAGTGGGCTACAGTCCTTGGGATCACAAAAAGTCGGACACAACTGAGGGACTAACACACACATCACTTCTCTGCTGGCTCAGTGGTAAACAATCTGCCTGGAATGCAGGAGACATAAGAGACATGGGTTCAATTCCTGGGTCGTAAGATCCCCTGGAGGAGGATGTGGCAACCCACTTCAGTATTCTTTCATGGGAAATCCCAAAGACAGAGGAGCCTGGTGGGCTACCGTCCATGGGGTCGCAAAAGACTCAAAGATGACTTAGCAACTAAACAATAACAACAAGCTTGGCTTGAAAAAGCCAAGAAAGATTGAAGGCAAAAGGAGATAGGGGAGGCAGAGGATGAGATGGTTAGATAGCATCACCGACCAAATGGACATGAATTTGAGCAAAGTACAGGAGATAGTGGATGACAGAGGAGCCTGGCATGCTGTAGTCTATGTGGTCACAAAGTGTAGGACAAGACTTAGTGACTGAACAACAAAACATATTATTACTGTAAAGGAAAGTAATTTCTTACACTAAGAAATAATGCATTCCTAACTACAAAGTTCAGCAAATGAATGCTGTCTAAGCACAGATCCTTCTACAAAATACTATACAGCAGGGATTAGAAAAGTTTTCCTATAAAAAGCCATAGAGTAACCAAATATACTAAGCTGTGCAGGCCATACAGTCTCTGTTTCAACTACTTGGTGTTGGAGAAGACTCTTGAGAGTCCCTTGGACTGCAAGGAGATCCAACCAATCCACTCTGAAGGAGATCAGTCCTGGGTGTTCTTCGGAAGGACTGATGCTGAAGCTGAAACTCCAGTACTTTGGCCACCTCATGCAAAGAGTTGACTCATTGGAAAAGACTCTGATGCTGGGAGGGATTGGGGGCAGGAGGAGAAGGGGGCGACAGAGGATGAGATGGCATCACCGACTCGATGGACATGAGTTTGAATGAACTCCGGGAGTTGGTGATGGACAAGGAGGCCTGGCGTGCTGCAATTCATGGGATCGTAAAGAGTCGGACACGACTGAGCAACTGAACTGAACTGAACTGAACTGAACACTTTACCAGATGTACCCAAAAGAGAATTTTGAAACCTAAATGTAGATACCCTTTGTGACATTTTAGTTGGTTCTTCCTATCAATTAAAATAATACTTTCCTCATTCACTATACTGCTATGAAAATTATTATCTACAAAATGCTTCAAAGTTATAAGGGTTAAGTATCATTATATAGTTATACATCCAAAATTCCTTTATTAACTATGCAATTTTTCTCATTACACAGGTGAAATACAATACATTTAATCTTAGTTATCTTTCATTCCATCAGTGAGTTCATATTTGATACAGTTTTGAGAACCAAAATGAAAACCTGAATTCTCCTACAATTCACAGGTTCTCAGTTAAAGACTTGGCCCACAATTACCAAACGTAGCCACAAAAATATATGGCTCCAGCAAAGAAGGGGACAACTGTCCACAGTTTCATTAAACGATTCCCCTTGGAATTTCCCTTTAGACCCGGTCTTAAACACTCTCCTTCACCCAACATACTCTACTCAGGTACTCTGTACTATATTTTTAATCACAAAATGTTTCATTGGCCTGATCTAATTGAATTACAATCAGAATCCCCACAGTATTTCTGAGAAATTCACCACACCAAAAGTTGCTACACTTGCCATTTCTTATTAAGAAGAAAACAGACAAGCCATACTGTTCACATTGCTGAGGCAAGACAGCCTCTCCTGGAATCTTGCTCTTCTTTCCTCCACATGTCCCTTAGCATTTATGAGTGCAGTTTCAAATAAAAGTTCAAACCCCACTGCAGTCATTGAGGGACTGTCCAGAGTTTGTGTGTATTCATCTGTTCCACCTTAAGCTGTTCAAGAGACAAGACTCAAACTTATAAAAATACCTCAGTTGGGGGTTTGTTTGCTTTATTATAAAATGGATTAATCATAGGATTTTTATAATAGCTTCATAAGCACAAGTTAACAATAGTTCAATGAACAAAAACTGATTTTCACTAGTTAACTTCTTGGGAACATTTCTACTGCATTGATCACACTGCATCTGGAATGCAGATACTTCATACATTGTACTATACACACACACACACACACACACACACACACACACACACACATATATATATATACACACACACTTGCTAGGACTGGGAAGTCTCTGAGTATTCTCATGGTGTTTCCTACAGCAGGCCTCGACTTCTTAGTGAAATCATTTTAATTTTTGTTTAAAGTATCCATGAAATGGTATTTAACTTTAAGTGGCCATTGAACTTTTGTAAAGTAGACTTTGCAACCCTAAAGAGAAATACTGTCATACAAGTGTGGGGATTTGCTCTTGTCTACTGACAAAGCACAATGATTTTCTTTAACACTAAAGTGTGCATGTGTATCCTGCTCCTATTATACAATAATGTCTCCAGAAACAACAATCTCCCTTTTAGGAAGCCTCTATTAACAGTCTCTATTCAATTACTTGAATGTGCAAGATAGTCAGTCAAATAGAGAACAGTAACTTCAACACTCAAGTTGTTCCTGACAACAAAATGGAGCCCTAAGCCTTAATATGATCATCAAGAAGCAAAGAAAACAGCATGAGCAACACCTTTTGGTTTCAGACCACTGTTGTTCTATTTCCTTACTCTATGACCTTAGAAAATGTACTTAAACTCATAAGTACAGATTCTTTTCTCTTAATTCTAAATTCCTCATCTGGATAAGATACATCACCCATAGCAGTCATTCAAACATTTTGGAAATAATTTCAAAAAAAGAGGGGGAGAAAAACCAAATTTACAAGTAATCCTGAAAAAAAAATCCCACTAATGAGAACCTTCCATGCTTTCCTCCTTTCCACACCCCAGCATTCGGGTTAATAGAGGTTTCCTTATCACAGGTGCAGGAAAGAGTAAAGTAGCTCAGAAGCAGCTGGCTTCTCTCAACTGACTCATAAAAAACGGAATACCACTCCCAGCAGCTATTACAATGCCACCTCCCCTATTTTCCAAGCCCCACTTTGCAACCAGTGATTAAAAAAAAAAAAGAGCACAATCATCTCTCCCCTTAAAGCAACTCTGTGTGAATTCTTCAGTTATCTCTCATGTATTCAGGAGAGGCTGGACCAATCAGATATTAGTCTGGGTCCAGGCTGCTGCTTCCCTAATCTGCCCTTGGCTTCCTCAGCTCCCAGACTAGATGGCAGGCAGGAAAACAAAAGGTGGGAACTCCAAGTAGAAAAACATGGACTGTTGCTTAACAGATCCAATTAAAGGTTTAAAGTTTGGGTGAACCCTCAGTAAAATGGGGCTTACTTTAAAAGATTCATTTCTCTTTATTATCCACAACTCATTAGTGTGGTTAATTTAAAAAATAATAATGATACATCTAGTCCTCCTTTCTAATGTGAGTCTGGAGGGACATAATATTTAGCCATGCATATTAGATAATAATAAAATATCTAACAGAAAACTGAGGGTTCAGAGGGAGGAGCTGGTTTGACTTCATATAAACCAGAATCTGCAATACATGGAAGGTGCCTCAACCAACAAACTACTGTATAATTCTAAGGGTGATTTCTTAAATTATTTACAGTCTCAGTAGCTTCCAGTTTGATACACAGGATACCATCTCTTGCTAAGAATTTCATCGAAGTGTTCATTTATCTGTCATGGGATGCTAAAATTTGACAACTGGTCAGTTGAGGGAATCTTTGATGCTACCCCAGAAGAGACAGCAGATGATACAGCATCTGTACCCTCAACTGTCTCAGCATTATTTGTTTATTTATTTACTTTTGGCTCTTCTGGATCTCTGTCGCTGTGTGCGGGCTTTTCTTTAGTTATGGCAAGCAGGGGCCACTCTCTCTCTAGTTGTGGTGTTCAAGCACATGGAATCTTCCCAGACCAGGGATCAAACCCACGTTCCTGGCACTGGCCGGTGGACTCTCAGTCACTGTACGCATCAGGGACGCCCTCAGCATTATCTTGAAGAACATATTTTAAGAGCTTTTACTGAAGTTTGCTTTCCTCCCAGAAAAAGAGAGTTCTTCATTTAACAAAATAGTGATGAGACACTTTGCCCAAGTCTAAAGCAGAGACATTACTTTGCCGACTAAGGTCCATCTAGTCAAGGCTATAGTTTTTCCAGTGGTCATGTATGGATGTGAGAATTGGACTGTGAAGAAAGCTGAGCACTGAAGAATTGGTGCTTTTTAACAGTGGTGTTGGAGAAGACTCTTGAGAGTCCCTTGGACTGCCAGGAGATCCAGCCAGTCCATTTTAAAGATCAGCCCTGGGATTTCTTTGGAAGGAATGATGCTAAAGCTGAAACTCCAGTACTTTGGCCACCTCATGCGAAGAGTTGACTCAATGGAAAAGACTCTGATGCTGGGAGGGATTGGAGGCAGGAGAAGGGGACGACAGAGGATGAGATGGCTGGATGGCATCACTGACTCGATGGACATGAGTCTGAGTGAACTCTGGGAGTTGGTGATGGACAGGGAGGCCTGGCGTGCTGTGATTCATGGGGTCACAAAGAGTCGGACACGACTGAGCGACTAAATTGAACTGAAAGAAGCAAAAAAGGAAAATATCTAGAAGCGATTATGGGCTACACACATTGAGGTCCACCCTGTGATTCTTAAAAGTTCAAATTCTGTTCCATTTTCCGTTCCTTTACAATCTTTCACTTTATAATCCTATCTCCCTCCATTCTGAATAGTTGCTCAGGGAAAATACTGGGACAACAAAAGCTCAGTTAACCAGCCAAGAGAGTAAGATAGATGCTCTCCCTTCTCCTGGTATGAGGGGGGGATGTGGGGTTTTAGTGCTCTCACAGGTCTAAAGATTAAGTCTCTTGGGTTTTCCAGGGTAAGACAGAAGGCAAAGGGTAGAACACACAAGACAGACCACCTGAAAGGAAAGCATTAGCCACTAATCGCAGAAGAGAGGTTTTTATTCAGTAGTGAGCTAAAGCTCAAAGTAAGACAGATCTAAGAATTAAAAATAACTCAATAAATGGTGTAAGGGTGTACAGAGGGACAATTTTCTCCTAGAACTAAATGTTAAAGACTTGAAGGAGTACAGTTAATAATAAATAAGAAAAGTTAACTATGGAGGTTTCCCAGATAACTCTCTCTCAGAAAGTCTGATTTTCCCAAGAATATCGTTATCATTATAAAACACTCATAAGGAAATTAGCTTCATTAATTAAGAGCAAGCAAGTTTATAAGGGAGGATTTTCATGATAAGCCAAAATCTGCTTTCCCTGTAACTCCTATATATTAGTTCTAGCTCAGCCCTTTAGTTCAAAAGAGAGCAACCTAGTCCCACTTCCTCCTGATATTCATCTGATGATCAAATATTTGAAGACAATTATCTCCATAAGTCTTCTCTCTGTAGGTGAGACAACCTTTATTCTGTCAACCTTTTTGTTATAACATAGTATGCAGAGATCATATGTTAGATATTTTGATTACACTCCATAGTTCAGTTCTGTCGCTCAGTCATGTCAGACTCTTTGCGACCCCATGGACTGCAGTATGCTAGGCCTCCCTGTCCATCACCAACTCCCAGAGCTTACTCAAACTCAGGTACATTGAGTCAGTGATGCCATCCAACCATCTCGTCCTCTGTCGTCCGCTTCTCCTCCTGCCTTCAATCTTTCCCAGCATCAGGGTTTTCTCAAATGAGTCAGTTATTTGCATTAGGTGGCCAAAGTATTGGAGTTTCAGCTTCAGCATAAGTCCTTCCGATGAATATTCAGGACTGAACTCCTTCCGGATGGATGGGTTGGATCTCCTTGCAGTCCAAGGGACTCTCAAGAGTCTTCTCCAACACCACAGTTCCAAAGCATTAATTCTTCAGCGCTCAGCTTTCTTTATAGTCCAACCCTCACATAAGGACTTCTTAAAAAATTAAGGTTCATGTCATTTAAGAGTTTCTTATATTAATATTAACATTAATATATTAATATTAATTAACTTTAATATAGTAATATTAAGAGTTTGTGTTAATTCAATAAACTTTTATATTGAGTTTCTTATATTAATATAACTCATATATTAATGTTTCTTATATAACTCTTATTATGTAAGAGTATCTTATATAGTTTCTTATATTAATAATAGGTTCTTATAGTAATATCAATTTTATATTGATAATAATTAATATTGTATTAATATAAGTATTATATTAAGACTTATATTAAAGTATTTTAACTTTAAAAAGACAAGTAGACATTTTAATTTCTGCCTCAAGACTTACGAATCATATGACTTGTAACTCTCTCTCACTACCTGGTGGCAGAGCACTGCTTGAGAACTACAGAATTGGTTATGAAAGATGTTAAAACAATAAAAACTACAGTCTCAGAGTAGCTTTCTCACATCACCCAACTTTCTCATCATAAATCAATGGCCTAAATTTCCATTACTAATGATCTGCTAGTTTTCAAACTTATTTTAAAAGCCAAGACAACCTTTTCATCAAATAGAGGAAATATAATGTAGTAGTTAAGCACAACCTGGCCTCAAACCCCAGTTCTACCACATACTAGTTATTTAGCCTTGAGAAAATTACATTAATGTGTCTGTGCTTTTAGCTTCTGTAAAATGAGGGTAATGTCAACTTCTGAGGTTGTTTTGAGTTTTAAATAATATGTAGTATTGAGAACAATGTATGGCAAAAGTGTCTTTTATCCATCTTCTAATTTAGTGTTTCTAATACTCCATTGGTGGGCTTCTCAGGTGGCTCACTGTTAAAGAATCCACCTGCCAAACAGGAGATGCAGGTTCAATCCCTGGGTCAGGAAGATCCCATAGAGAAGGAAACGGCAACCTGCTCCAGTATTCTTGCCTTGAAAATACCATGGACAGAGGAAACTGGCAGGCTACAGTTCATGGGGTTGCAAAAGAGTAGGACATGACTTAGTAACTAAACAACAACAACAGGTACTATGTAAGTGTTTGCTATTGTAATCCTAAGAAAATTTTACCAGGAAGCTAAATGGAATGCAAAATGATATAAAAGTGCAAAGAAAGATATGAGGCCCTGCTTACTTTGAATAAAACATGCTATAGCCCTATGGAAACAGTGAGAGACTTTATTTTCTTGGGCTTGAAAATCACTGCAGATGGTGACTGCAGCCATGAAATTAAAAGATGCTTGCTCCCTGGAAGAAAAGCTGTGACAAACCTAGACAGCATATTAAAACGCAGAGATATCACTTTACTGACAAAGATCCACATAGTCAAAGCTATGAGAGAGCTGACTCATTGGAAAAGACCCTGATGCTAGGAAAGATTAAAGGTAGAAGAAGAAGCGGATGACAGAGAATGAGATGGTTGGATAGCATCAATGACTCAATGGACACAAGTTTGAGTAAGCTTCGAAGATGGTGAAGGACAGGGGAGCCTGGTGTGCTGCAATCCATGCGATCACAAAGAGTCGGACATGACTGAGGGACTGAACAACAAATAGTCCTAATTATACCACAACCCACTCAACCCCTTATTCCAGTCAGGTTCATAGCATCAAAACTTGAAGTCCACACTAAATGATTTTAGTTCTTGGAGTTAAAGAACAGAGTCATCAGAAAGTCTAAGTTATCTACTACTAATACTGCAGAATTAGTTATCTTGGAAGTTATCAGTCACCTTGGAATGTAGTAAAGCCCTCTGAAAACAAAGCACAGAGTAAGTTTGTTTTGTTTTTTAGTAGGTGGGAAAGGAAGAATATATTTGAATCATGGTCAGTCAGCCAAACAGAGCAGATATGGAGAGAAAGTACCGCAATGAAATAATGCTATGGCTGACAATGGAGATAGCGAACTATCATTGAGGGTTTACAATCTGAGAGTTGGACCATAAAGGAGGCTCAGCACCAGAGAACCGATGTGCTGCTGGGGGAGACTCTTAGAGTCCCTTGGACTGCAAGGAGATCAAACCATTCAATTCGAGAGGAAATCAACCCTGAATGTTCATTGGAAGCACTGATGCTGAAGCCCCAATACTTTGTCTACCTGATGCGAAGAGCTGACTCATTGGAAAAGACCCTGATGCTGGGAAAGATTGAAGGCAAAAGGAGAAGGGGGTGGCAGAGGATGAGATGGTTGGATAGCATCACTAGTCAGACAAAACTTAATGACTGAACAGCAGCAACAATAACAATGTGTTAAGTCAAAATACTTAATAGGTTAATTTTTCAAGCCTCAAAACAAATTTATGGGAGAGGGGCTGTTAACATCCTTTATCAGCCCAGTTTTACACATGCAGATAACTGTCACAGAGAGGTTAAATAACTGGCCCAAAGTTGTACAACTAGTAAATGGCTGAGTTGAAATCAAACCCTAGACATTCCTAGACACACATCAGCCCAGTATCAGTGAATGTCCTAAAGGAATGCAAGGCAAGAGGAGACACAAATCACTGAGAACACTCAATCATTCTCTGTATCACCTGATTCTTGTACAGCAAAGTCATCATAAGACTGTGAACTCTGGAGCCAGATAGATCTATGTTAAAATTCTTGTTTCCATCCCTTACATGTGTGCTTGTGAGCCAGATACTGAGTATCTTGAAGCCCCAACATTATTCAATGTTGTCTTGAGGAGTAAAACTCATGTGTGCATATCACCCAGCACTCTTGCACACAGCAGGCTTTCAGCAAGTGACATCACTTTTGTCGATGCTCTTTGTATTTTCAAAACACGGTATTTGTAACTTTTGCCCCTCAACTCAGTTCGAAAATTGACATCATTCCTATATATAGCACAGAAAGGACAAAGAGAAAGTAATTTACACAGAACTGGGGCTTCCCAGGTGGTTTAGTGGTAAAGAATCTGTCTGCAATCCAGAAGACCCAGGTTCAATCCCTGGGTGGGGAAGATCCCCTGGAGAAGGGAATGGCTACCCACTCCACTATTCTTGCCTGGAGGATCCCATGGACAGACGAGCCTGGTAGGCTACAGTCCATGGGGTCACAAAGAGTCAGACACAACTGAGCATGCACACACAACAGTTAAGTCAGCCCATGGCAGGAACTCAAATCGGAAATTTCCTAGTGTCCAACCCAGTCATTTGCAACTTTCAGCTTCCTCTGGCAACTTCGTTAAGTTTTTCTTCTTCCCAAATCTGTGTTTCTCATCCAAAGAAGAAAGTGAGCACTTGTAATCAAAGTCAGATGAAAATTAGACAGATTTCCGGAGCAACAGGATGATCCTCTTGCCTTTTCTGGGGAATATTGGTTCCTGCCAACCAACTGGCAGAGAAAAAGGTGACAGCAAGCCACATAAGTGCAAGTATCAGTGGGTGGAGAAATGTCAGAAACAAAGAAAGCTCTTTACAATATTAAATGCAAACTCATTTACTGGTGGCTGCAGATAAGATGGAAGAGTTTACCATCGGCAGGGACTGTGACAGTGATGAATGAAACCATTCTGGAACTGTGAAGGAAAGTGGCCTCCAAGAAGGGGGATAGACATTTAAGGAGGAGCATGAGGATGCTGTGGGCGGGGGGAACAGGAAGAGAATGAGAACTAGTTATGTGTGGGCCGAGGCATTTTCAGTGGCAGAACAAAAAATATAGAAATAATGCTGCTGATACTTAAAAAGCCCAGGCAGGCATCAATTGCCACCCACTCGTAGTCCCCCACACTCTAAAATCAGGAAAGGTATAGCTTCAAAGGAAGAATGAGGGGGAAGGGGAAATGGGTAAGATACATTCTGACAAATGAAATTATATGGGGTCAGTTATCAAATCCACAAAGAAAGAAAAGTATCCCATGGCAAGGGCCACTATAATGGCAGATGTAATCCGTGAATACACAAACAGCTATCCCTCAGCACTTAAAGAGGGACTGTTATCGAAAGACTAGGGAAGTTTGAAAGTCCTTGTTCCAAGTTCTTTTCACTCCCTGTTTAAGAGATGACATGCTGCCAGAAATAAAGCAAGCCTGAGTCATAGTTTGGAATTGAAAAAAAGTGTTGAAAATGGAAGTTGAGTTATGGAAATGGGTTTGTTTCTCATAAATGAAAATAAAAAATGTTGGCTCACTGTAATTCTCTAAAAGCTACTGGGAAGATACAGAACTCTGCACACTTCATTTTTAAGTACTTGACTATTTTGGTGACTATAAGCATGTGTTTTAGGTTCATTCTCCCCTTTATCCCTTGACGAAGCTTTGGTATTTGTGTTTCTCAAGCAAAGCTCCATCATGTTGTCTGAAATCCTTCCATTCATTCTGCAAGTACTGAGTGTGCTCCTACCGCGTGGCACACATGGTGTCAGATGCTACCAGATTGGAGAGTGCAAAAAGAAATGTCAGACACAATTTAGAGATGAACCGCAAAAACATCAACAGGTATGAAGCAAGTAAATCACAATTTATGGACAAGTTGAAAACACACAACAGATCCCAAGGCTGGGCAGTAAATGAAAGGGGCAACCAGGAAGTGAAGGGAACTCTGAAAACCAGGAAAATCTTCATGGTCTTGAGTGGTCCTGAACACACACTAGAGGAGATGAGCCTTACATAATGGGTCAGACCTGAACCAGGAGGGAGGAAGAAGACAGACCACTCCAAAATGGGAAGGTCCTTCTATAACTAGTTTCTCTTCTTTGAGCCAAAGACACATAGCTTGATGAATTTTAAAAAAAATCCAAAGGCCAAGTTTTCTATATTTTTCAAACCTTTTAATAACCTTAGAATTGACTTTTTTGTGCCTTTTACATTCAAAACTCCATTTCTTGGTTTATAATCTTTTCCTACTTGCAAGTGTGCATGCTAAGTCACATCAGTCATGTCCAACTCTTTGCAACACCATGGACTGTAGCCCATGAGGCTCCTCTGTCCATGGGGATTCTCCGGGCAAGAATACTGGATTGGGTTGCCATGCCCTCCTCCAGGGGATCTTCCCGACCCAGGGATCAAACCTGCTTCTCTTATGTCTCCTGCCCTGGCAGGCAGGTTCTTTACCACTGAGCCACCTGAGAAGCCCTACTTGAGTAGTCCTCACACCTGAGCATGAACCTGAGTTCATGCATTTGTGGAGTTTGTTAAACAGGCTGGTCTCTGATTCAGCCCATTGAGGCCAGGGCCCCAAATGTGCATTTTTAACCAGATTCCTCTCCCAGCTGAATTTTTTATAAGTGGTCAAAGACAGCCAAGCTTTGAGGAAACACTGGTGCTACTCCAACAAAAAATGGATCCCATAAGCCTCCTGATAGAACTCAGCCAGGAAGGACTTCGAGAATAAATGTACAGAGATTTCAGATCTGACCCCGGACCTTCCTCACCACCACCCTCAACCTCCACTGCTTTATTCCATGGAATACAGGAAAAGTGATTCCCAACTGTCAGAAGGAATAAACATCAAAACAGTACAAACATACACATGCACTCAAAAAACAAACACCAAATTAATATTGAAAAACTGGCCCCAGTTTAACTCAAAACCTACAAAGTTCACATAGGTTCAAAGTCCAACCAAAAAAATTAAATGTACTCTCCCATCCAAGCTGGGCTGCCTTGGCCTGAACAGTGACCTCAGAGCCATCAATCAAATAGCAACTAATAAAAGAAAAATCTATACTAGTTCTAAGTCTCCAAAACCCAATGCATCACATCTTCAATAGTAGAAGCTACGAGGCCATTTCTATTGCCCCTAAGGTTAGAGAAAACAGTTCAGTACTTAACCCACACTTTCTAGGCTGCCCAAAAACCCTCCTGAAGTACAGCTCTGAGCAAGGTATTGACTGCTCTAAAACCTGCCACCAACAACCCATTGTCTACTCTATAGAATAAAACACCTCTAATCCCACAGACAAATGCTTTCCCTTCATCTGATCCCCACCTATAAAACCTTGACTACTACTATTTCTACACTCCATACTTCTATGACATGAGACTATTCCCCTTGTACAGACCTATCCTGGACTTTTCCACCTCTACTGGCATATAACATGCTAGTCCCTCTAACCGAAATGTCCACAAATTGTGCCCTCTCCCCTTGCCTTCACAAGCCTCCATGGAGAATCCCCTGTCCCCAACAAAAAGTAATTTCTCTCTCATTGGTGCTTCCCCCACATTTAGTAGCTCCCTTACAACACTTAGTATATTCAGCCTGCTTTGTGTATCATCATGTATATCTCATCTCTTCTATTAAAATTTTAAACCCCCTGAGGTGCCATGTCTTATCTCTCACAGCTCCCAATGCAGTTATTTACAAGATTTATGAGTGTTTTCATGCTGGTACAGAAGGGGTTAAACACAGACTGTATAATAACTGACAGACGGTCTAAGAAGTTCTTTTCTATCAGTAGAAGTGGCATCTCTCCAATATGGACAGACTGGATCTTGCTACTTAAAGTACATTTTCCTACAGATACTATAAGATGTGATTCCTTCTTTTTTTTCAATTTTCAATGATAAGAATCATTTGAAATTTCTGAGATATGATAGTGAGACGAGAGCAGCCAAGTTTGAAAGTCCACGCTGTTTTCCATCCATCCATCCTTCACTTTCCTTCAGTTCAGTTACTCAGTCGTGTCTGACTCTTTGCGACCCCATGAATTGCAGCACCCCAGGCCTCCCTGTCCATCACCAACTCCCAGAGTTGACTGAAACTCGTGTCCATCAAGTTGGTGATGCCATCCAGCCACCTGATCTTCTGTCGTCCCCTTCTCCTCCTGCCCCCAATCCCTCCCAGCATCACAGTCTTTTCCAGTGAGTCAACTCTTCGCATGAGGTGGCCAAAGTACTGGAATTTCAGCTTTAGCATCATTCCTTCCAAAGAACACCCGGGACTTATCTCCTTTAGAATGGACTGGCTGGATCTCCTTGCAGTCCAAGGGACTCTCAGGAGTCTTCTCCAACACCACAGTTCAAAAGCATCAACCCTTTGCCGCTCAGCTTTCTTCACAGTCCAATTCTCACATCCATACATGACCACTGGAAAAACCATAGCCTTGACTAGATGGACCTTTGTTGGCAAAGTAATGTCTCTGCTTTTTGAATATGCTATCTAGGTTGGTAATAACTTCCTTTCCAAGGAGTAAGCGTCTTTTAATTTCATGGCTGCAGTCACCATGTGCAGTGATTTTGGAGCGAAAAAATAAATAAATAAAATAAAGTCTAACACTGTTTCCACTGTTTCCCCATCTATTTCCCATGAAGTGATGGGACCAGATGCCATGATCTTCGTTTTCTGAATGTTGAACTTTAAGCCAACTTTTTCACTCTCCTCTTTCACTTTCATCAAGAGGCTTTTTAGTTCCTCTTCACTTTCTGCCATAAGGGTGGTGTCATCTGCATGTCTGAGGTTATTGATATTTCTCCCGGCAATCTTGACTCCAGCTTGTGCTTCTTCCAGACCACCGTTTCTCATGATGTACTCTGCATAGAAGTTAAATAAGCAGGGTGACAATATACAGCCTTGACATACTCCTTTTCCTATTTGGAACCAGTCTGTTGTTCTATGTCCAGTTCTAACTGTTGCTTCCTGACCTGCATATAGGTTTCTCAAGAGGCAGGTCAGGGGGTCTGGTATTCCCATCTCTTTCAGAATTTTCCACAGTTTATTGTGATCCACATAGTCAAAGGCTTTGGCATAGTCAATAAAGCAGAAATAGATGTTTTTTCTGGAACTCTCTTGCTTTTTCAATGATCGAGCAGATGTTGGCCATTTGATCTCTGGTTCCTCTACCTTTTCTAAAACCAGCTTGAACATCTGGAAGTTCGCAGTTCACGTATTGCTGAAGCCTGGCTTGGAGAATTTTAAGCATTACTTTTTGCATTAGTTTTTATTTAAGTAGACTTAGTGATGATAGCATTGTAGGATTTGAAGCATAGGACACTCAATCTTTATTGAACTGTATCACAGCACTGCCCTCCACTCTGGTTTAGACATAATTGCAAAAAAAAAAAAAAGAGACAGCTCACAGAAATCAGTAAGATTAGCCAGAATCCCCTCAGAGCCTCTCACATGTTCTACAGCCCTCTGGGAAACTCCAGACAAGTTGGAGACAGACAGTCCCTTTCTGCAAGGAGCTTGCACTCCAGCTAGAGGCCCAGAATCCATAGGCCCCCATTTTAAGGAGACTAACCAAGTGTTAACACATCACTACGGTAATTGATCAGTGGGCACAGGGTTCAGGGCTAACCCTAAACACAGGCTTAATGGACAGCTGCCTATACCGTGTGGTATGAGGGCCAAGGAAAACCTGTCTCTAATCAGCCTGCTTTAGTACACAAAATTCCACTGTTTCCTAAAGGTAAAGCATTAAGGATATCCATCTAAAATGCAAACATTTCCTAAAGCTAGGAGTATCTTGAATAATTGCATGGAAACTTTTCAGAAATCTGTAAGCCAGTGAGAAAGCAAGAATATACTGATCAGGAAGGAAGTCCAAACCATGGCAGCTTCTGATAGACACTTAGGATCACTGCCTTGGTCCTCTCTATACTGCTCTCCACCCTTTGAAATATTTTGAGTGCCTTTAGGCCCATCTTTAAGAAGGTTGTAGTCTAATGGGAAAGAGAGAGATGTAAATAGTTTCCATTTCATGGGGTACATAATGAGACAGAGGTATACACTGCTGCTACTGCTAAGTCACTTCAGTCGTGTCCGACTCTGTGCAACCCCATAGACGGCAGCCCACCAGGCTCCCCCGTCCCTGGGATTCTCCAGGCAAGAACACTGGAGTGGGTTGCCATTTCCTTCTCCAGTGCATGAAAGTGAAAAGTGAAGAAAGTGAAAAGTGAAGTTGCTCAGTCGTGTCTGACTCTTAGTGACCCCATGGACGGCAGCCCACCAGGCTCCTCCATCCATGGGATTTTCCAGGCAAGAGCACTGGAGTGGGGTGCCATTGCCTTCTTTGAGGTATACACTGGTGCCATGGAACTCAAAGGAGAAATACAGCCCCATCTGAAGGGGCTGGAGAATGCCTCTTAGAGGAGCTGATATCTGAGCTGTGTCTTGAAGTAGGAACAGGAACTAGTAAAGAATGTAGAAATGGTGTCATGGGCAAGAACAGAAGACAGCCTTTTGTCTGTAAAGTGTGTAATAGGGAAGCTGAGGCAGAAAGATCTGTAAGCCACTCCATATTATACAGTAATGTCACTCTTTGCAACCCCTTGTACTATACAGTCCATGGAATTCCCCAGGCCAGAATACTGGAGTGGGTAGCCATTCCCTTCCCCAGGGGATCTTCCCAACCCAGGGATCGAACCCAGGTCTCCCACATTGCAGGCAAATTATTTTTTTTGCCAGCTGAGCCACCCATTACAGGGAAGCCCCACAGTAATGTCATAGGAAGCATCAAATGTAGGGCAGAAAGGTGGAAGAGGGGTGATGGATCACAACAGGAGACAGATTGTGAAGAGCCTTGCACATCATGTCAGGAAGTGTGGACTTGATGTTCAGCTTAATAGGAAACAATGAAGGGTTTTTAGCAGGGGAATGAGACAATCAGACTTATGTTTAGGAAAATCAATGGTACATGTGTGGAGAATGGATTGAAGAGAGGCAGGACTAGAGGTAGAGAACACAATGAATAGGCTGGCTCAATAAGATGAATCCCGTCCCCTTTGGCTTTCTCCTCTACCCCATCTTCACACCAGTCAGTGCCTGAGGCTACCCTTTGATTCCTGGTGGCGCTGCAGGTGGCTCTCGGACTGGAGGGAGAACTGGCCAAAGCTTGGTCTTTGTCTTCACAGAAAATATTCAACCAACTTGGCACCTAAATGCTCTCCACAGTGATAGCAACAGGGAGGGCTCCAGCGGGAACAGCTCAATCACCCACTCACTAGGGTGTGGCTCTTACCCTGAAAACCTCCTCCAGACCCTCCTGGATGTCTCCTATAGTCAGTATGGCAAAAATAATCTGAGCTCAAATAATTCTGTTATTTGACTAGAGCAATAGAGGCATTTAAAACAGAGACAAATCCACTGTCTCTGTTAATTTATCACAGAAGCCCTTTTTTCATTTCCCCCTCTATTTTGCAAAGCCCTGGTGAACATCTGATTTTTCCTGAATAATTCCTTACTGTTTTCCTCTCTGTTCCAGCAGGCTGCCTGCAAGCAGCTCACCACTTAACTTGGGCACTTTCCCATAATTGATTTTTCACCTCAGATACCATCTTTAACTGCAAAATATCTGAGAAAAATAGCCCAGGTTGAAGATTAATACTTCAGTTTGACTGATACTGCTGACCTGTGGTGATTGATAGGAGAATCTTAAAGTGAAGCTAACCTTGATCTCAGCTCAGCTTGGTGTGGATGGAGGCATTGCTAGTTCACATACAATAAGAGGTCCCCAGCAGCTGTCCCTGAGGCTGACCAAACTGAGTACAGTGTTTCCTTCAAGTAAAATGAGCCGCAGGCAGAGGGGCCTTCCAGGCACAGAAGTCTTAGGTCGTATGGTAGCACGCTTGTATCTTCATCAGTCTTCACAGATGAAATCTATCCCATTGGGCATGTTGGATATGTCTTACCAGATTGTTTTAGTGGGGCAGCTAAAGCTAGGAAAGAGAGTGCTATCTGGACTCCCATGGAGACAAAAAGTCAACTCCAGACCTTCTCTGGGTATGATCGTGAGGCCCAGAGCCCAGTCTTTACTTACTTGACTACTAACATTTTCTGGGTGCTCAGCTCTCAAGTGATCACACAGCAGGTAATCTGAGAGACAACACCCATATATAACAAAAGAACTACAACTCCATTGCCAATCAATTCAAGAATGTCAAGCTATGTGGTAAACAACCCACCTGCTAATGCAGGAGATGCAAGAAACACAAGAGACATAGGTTTGCCCCCTGGGCTGGGGAGATCCCCTGGAGAAGGGCATGGCAACCCACTCCAGTATTCATGCCTGGAGAATTCCATGGACAGAGGAGCCTGGCAGGCTATAGTTCATAGGGTCACAAAGAGTTGGACATGACTGAAGTGACTTAGCACATGAGGCTTCCCAGGTGACGCTAGAGATAAAGGACGGGCCTGCCAATGCAGGAGCCATAGGAGACAAGGGTTCAATCCCTGGATTGGGAAGATCCCCTGGAGGCAGAAATGGCAACCCACTCCAGTAGTCTTGCCTGGAAAATTCTACAGACAGAGAAGCCTAGCAGGCTACAGTCCATGGGGTCTCAGAGTCAGACACGACCAAAGCAACTGAACACATATGACATCAAAGCAGACAATATGAGATGGGGTTAAGAAAAAGCCTTCAAAGGCGTGACAAATTAGGAGAGAGAGGAGAGGTTTCAGGGGGAGTACAAGTAACTTTTTTAAAACTTATGATTGACTATCTACTATGGTTAAGGCACTATTCTTTTCCATTATTCCTTTTAAGCTAATATCAGTATTATCCCCCATTTTACATATGAGGATTTGAGGATGGGCATGTTTAAATTACTCGCCCAAACTTAAATAAGGTGACATGTAGCATGGCCAGAAGTCAGACCCAAACCAACCTGACTTTAGAGCCCAAGCTCTTAGAACTACACTCCACTCTCCTTCCAGAATGATCCTGTGCTCTGGAGCAAGATGGTTGAGCTGACTAGGAAGACAAAGTTGGAAAAAATACTGGAAGGAGTTTTACACACCCATGTATATCTCTCCTCAACAGTATCAAGAATTCATGCAAATCTGACTCGAAAAAGTGCTGAGTGCCCTCTTTCTCCTCTGAGCACAAAGGCTTCCCTAACTGCCAATAGAATGGAAAGCCATAAATTTCCTTCTCAGTTTTGATAAAGTTAGCCCAAGTTTCAAACAACATGCAAAGGAAAACAAATCTAAGAATTTTTAGTTCAAGCAATAATTCTGTTTCCATGGAAACACATAAGGGTAAACTGTAGGAAAAAGACAGCATAGGCAGGCTTCACCTCCACCCTATGAGCTGCAAAGCTATTTTTCTCTTTAAAATAAAGAAACCCTGTGTAAACAAGCCATCAAGGCTGGGTGGCTGGTGGGTTATCAGGAAAGAAGGGATTTAACAATAATGGGATTATAAGAACAATTTGAGTTTAACAGAGCTCCTGGCCCTTTGAATTATTTTAGTTAATTTGGTTAATTCTCCTTTGATAGATCAAGTTTCTTTGCTGCATAAATATTAGCTTCCTAAATCTCCAGCAATAAACTACCACGAGATCTGGTTATTTTGGGGACAGCAAGGGGCTAATTTGTGCCTGAGCTAAATCATGTGCAACCTCCAATGAAAGAGCCAAGCCTCAATTAACCAGAATCCAATTAAATGGAGCCTTCAACTAAATGCATCCCCTTTCTGCACAGGGTGCCCAGTGATAAGAAAAAAAATACATCACAGAAATTTAGTATAATACGAGTGCATGGCAAGGGAGGAGGGAATATAGCTGTGTGACTTTGGGCAACTTCTTTATACTCTCTATCCCTCCATTTCCTCATCTATATAGCAGTTGTTAGCATTAATGTAGGGTGCTTCATACAGCACTTGAAACTTAGCAAGAACCCAATAAATCTTAGCATATATTTATACTCTTTTAGTCTATAAAGCCACTCAAAACCATCTTCCAGGGGATGATTTACTGTGAGTGCCCACCCAGCCTTCACCTTCTCCATCCCCATTTCCAAAAGTAAATAGTAATCCATCACTCTGAACAATGTTACCAGTGCCAGCAAGGACTTTCTCACTGAAGAATCTGTAACATTACTTTCTAAAGCTGGAAAGAGAGCTCAAACATAAATATCTGAGATGGTATAATGCCCAGACAATATTCATGTTCCATTTCCCTTTATATTTTTTAATCTCACTGACCCCTAGTTCCCCCAAATGAACTGATCTTTAACTTTGTGTGATGCAGACCACACATTTTGCCCTGGCTGACTTAACACTTCATCCAACAGCCCAGTCTCTGAGACAGTGTGTTAGGCTCACAGCAGAAATGAATAGGCCTGTGAAGTTCTCTAAGTACAGCATTATGCCTGATTAGGCACTTAACTGGGCACCGCATCCTGTTGATGATAATTATCTTTATTATCCCCACCATCAGCCTGATGCAAAACTGTTCAAAAGACAAGTTGTTTCCTAGCCTCAAACCAACCAACAGACACTTTTTTCCCAATGTTGTCCCTCAGGGTGGCCAGTGCCCCAAACTCTGACACCCACTCACACTGAGGTATAGAGGATCAATGACAGTTAAAAGGGGCTTTCCTGGTGGTCCCTCAGTATGCTAAGTTGCTTCTGTCACGTTGGACTCTTTGCACCCCCTCAGACTGCAGCCCGCCAGGCTTCCCTGTCCATGGGATTCTCCAGGCAAGAATACTGGAGTGGGTTGCCATTTCCTTCTCCAGGGGATCTTCCCAACCCAGGGATCGAACCTGCGTCTCTTTTGTCTCCTACATTGGCAGGTGGGTTCTTTACCACTAGCTCCACCTGGAAAGCCCTGGTGGTCCAATGGTTAAGAACCCACCTTGCAATGCAGGAGACATGGGTTCAATCCCTGGTCTGGGAAGATCCCACATGCCACAGAGCAACTAAGCCCAAGAGCCACAACTACTGAGCTTGTGCTCTAGAGCCAAGGAACTGCAACTACTGAGCCCACATGCAGCAACTACTGGAGCCTCACAGCCTAGAGCTCATGCTCCCCAACAGGAGAAGCCACCACAATGAGAAGCCCATGCACTAAAACTGGAGAGCAGCCCCAGTTCTCGATAACTACAGAAAGCCCCCTCATAGCAACAAAGACTCAGCATAGCCAAAAATAAATAAATAAAAACTTTAAGTGGATTTAAAGATATATATAGAATGTGCATGCTCAGTCACTCAGCACTGTCTGACTCTTTGTGGCCCCATGGACTGTAGCCCACCAGACTCCTATGACTACAGAATTTTCCTGGCAAGAATACTGGAGTTGCGTGCCATTTCCTCCTTCAGGAGATCTTCCTGACCCAGGGATCAAACTGGCATCTCTTGCACTGGCAGGAGGATTCTTTACTACTAGCCCCACCTGGGAAGTCCATATATAGGAAAGAGGGTCCTCAAGGTCAGTTTTCATAATAATCCCAAAGAAGGGCAATGCCAAAGAATGTTCAAACTACCACACAATTGCACTCATTTCACATGCTAGCAAGGTTATTCTCAAAATCCTTCAAGCTAGGCTTCAGCAGTATATGAACCTGGAACTTCCAGATGTACAAGTTGGATTTGGAAAAGGCAGAGGAACTAGAGATCAAATTGCCAGCATCTGTTGGATCATAGAAAAAGCAAGGGAATTCCTGAAAAAAGAAATCTACTTCTGCTTAATTGACTATTCCAAAGCTTTTGACTGGGTCGATCACAACAAATTGTGGAATATTCTTAAAGAGATGGGAATACTAGACCACCTTACCTGCCTCCTGAGAAACCTGTATGCAGGTCAAGAAGCAACAGTTAAAACCAGACATGGAACAGTGGACTGGTTCAAAATTGGGAAAGGAGTACTTCAAGACTGTATATTGTCACCCTGCTAATTTAACTTCTATGCTGCTGCTGCTGCTTCAGTCGTGTCTGACTCTGTGCAACCCCACAGATGGCAGCCTACCAGGCTTCCCCATCCCTGGGATTCTCCAGGAAAGAACACTGGAGTGGGTTGCCATTTCCTTCTCCAATGCATGAAAGTGAAAAGTGAAAGTGGAGTTGCTCAGTTGTGTCCAACTCTTAGTGACCCCATGGACTGCAGCCTTCCAGGCTCCTCCTCCATGGGATTTTCCAGGCAAGAGTACTGGAGTGGGGTGCCATTGCCTTCTCCATAAATTATATACAGGGCACATTATGTGAAATGCCAGGCTGGATGAAGCTCAAGCTGGAATCAAGATTGCCGGGAGAAATATCAACAACTTCAGATGTGCAGATGATAGCACTCTATTGGCAGAAAGCAAAGAGAAACTAAAGAGCCTCTTGATGAAGGTGAAAGAGGAGACTGAAAAAGCTGGCTTAAAACTCAACATTCAAAAAACTAAGATCATGGCATCTGGCCCCATCACTTCATGACAAATAAAAGGGGGAAAAGTGAAAACAGATTTTATTTTCTTGGGCTCCAAAATCACTTTGGATGATGACTATAGCCCTGAAGTTAAAAGACACTTGCTTCTTGGAAGGAAAGCTATGACAAACCTAGACAGCATATTAAAAGCAGATATATCACTTTACCAACAAAGGTCTGTATGGTCAAAGCTATAGTTTTTCCAGTAGTCATGTATGGATGTGAGAGTTGGACCATAAAGAAGGCTGAGCACCGAAGAATGGATGCTTTCAGACTGTAGTACTGGAGAAGACGCTTGAGAGTCTCTTGGACAACAAGGAAATCAAATCAGTCAATCTTCAAGGAAATCAACCCTGAATATTCATTGGAAGGACTGGTGCTGAAGCTCCAATACTGTGGCCATCTGATGATGCAAAGAGCCAACTCATTGGAAAAGACCCTAATGCTGGGAAAGATTGAGGGCAGGAGGAGAAGAGGGTGACAGATGATAAAATGATTAGATAGCGTCACTGACTCAATGGAAATGAATTGGAGTAAACTCTGGGAGACAGTGAAGTACAGGGAAGACTTGCATGTTGCAGTTCATGGGGTCACAGAGAGTCGGAGATGACTTGGCAACTGAACAGGAACCCCTGACATCATGCCACCTAGGCATGTGCTACTCCAAAGAAAGAAGAATTAGCCACACAAACAAACACAGAGCTACACAGGACACTCAGTATTTCTCAATGAGTCACTACTGCCCAAGAAAACCTAAGACAAAACTAAAACACAATGTAGATGATGATACCTATTTACCTGATATCATATGAAGAACACCAAAATGTCTGTCCCAATAGTCATCAAGAGCAATTTTGAATGATAAGATATATAAGTGGTATGGTAAGTCATTCAGAGGTATGAAAACAACAGTTAGATTTCCTGTAAGCTCCCAAGCAAATAAAGTGCCCTGGCAAAATGGCACAATAGTTAGCAACACATGGATTTGAAAACTAGAAGAGAAGGGAAGTCAGGAACCCTACTCAGTTGACATCACACCTCTTGGAGGAGGTCCTAGACTTGTCTGCCTTCCTTTTTCCTGCCTTCAATCCTTCTGGTAGTGGGGGAAACAGGGCAAGAAAACAACAAAAGAGAGAACTATTTCACAGTTTGCTTCAGACCAGACCTATCATGGACTCAGGTCTCCATTCTCATATTAACGGTCTGCCCACACGCTTTCATTCTTGAGAAATTCCCCAAATCCACTTAACAGAGTTAAAAATCTCTGGCTGAGTTTCCATCAGCACTCTCTGTGGAAAGAAGATATCAAGTGAAAGTGAAACTGTGCATGTCTGGCCCCACGAAGGGTGAAATATTTGGATAACGTGTTGGACATTTCAAATACCTTCCATTTTCTGCTGAGGTAGCCTGACTTGCTGAGAATATGTTCTCTGGGAAGAAAAAAGTTAAGTGGTCTATTCCAGAGCCTCAGTGAGGCAGTGAGCTTGACAGAACATCAACGAGAGGAAGCCAATTAGCGTAGTTTTTACCATGACAACCAGTGCACCTTCCTAAGAAATCAGTGAGACTCACATGCTGACAAAGGAGAAGGGAGAGGAATGTCAGAGAATGTGCTGACTTTGAAAGACCCTTTTTTGAAATGACTCAATATTATGCATTTTCTCAAAATGTCTAGAAATGGAGAATTATTGTTGTCAATGACATGACATTCATTTAGCTCAGGCATGCATAGTTCTGGATGGTGCAAAGCATCAGCAAGAGCAGGAGACTGAGAAAGTACCCCAATTATATGCACGGTTTACAGTTCAGCTGGAGTGGAGGGCCTTAGGACAGGGCAGATCCAAACACATCTTGGCAAACATCACTCAGTTTAAGAGATACAGACATCACTGAAATTTTAAGGCATGAATTAGAAAACATTATCTTCATTCATTCATTCATGAATTACCATCTCTGCTAAATAAATTTCCCCATCTCAAAAGCTCTCCTTTCCCGACCCAATCTAAAATGCAAGTTCTTATCCCTCTATGAAGCCTCCTTTCTAAAGTTACCCCTGGTTCCAATGATCATATTTTCAGACCTTCTATTAGAGTCCACACCACACAGCTCAGTACTGAATTCTACATTATTTTATAATACTATTTAGTACATTTATGTCATATTTCCCATGTGACAGTAATTTCTTCATGGGCATTCTTCTGTATCTCTGAGTACTATATAATGTTGGGTTAAGTGCCTAATAAAAATGTACATGGTGCTTGATTGCTTACAGAGTTCACAAACCTGCGTCTAATTTAAGGGGGACTATATGACCTTGAACCTAGTGCCTCTATTACTGCAGCAGAAAATAAGAATCCTTACTATGCTCTCCATGGAAAGTAAAGGACGAGGCACAGCAATAGGCAGGATTTTGCTACCATTGTGGATTTCCTCTTTGTAAACTGCTAGGATGATGAAGAAGAAAAGGATGAGTCATCATTTGCAGTCCAGTCCCAGTAGGTATTTATAGCTAACTCTAGAAACAGTGTTCTCACAACTGTGTGCCTTAATTCTATTCTTCCTTCAAGGCTCAGTTTAGCTGTCACTTCCTCTATGATTCCTTGTTTCTTCATCCAGAAGGACTCCCAGGCTTTTTTCAACTACTAGAGCATTTTATCATGCCTCCTCTCATGACATATCACTTTTTTCTTTGTGTTGTAGTTATTTATGTCCTTGTTTTCTCTCCCCTCACACAGATAGTGACATATACTAAGTACACAATACTAGGAATACCTAACACATATTGACATTTATATATATTATTTGATTTAACCCTTAAAGCAATTAAGTTGAAGTAAAGACTATTCACATGTCAATTTTACAAATGGCAAACTGAGACTCTGAAAGATTAAGTCATTTGCTCAGGATCATACAACTAATAAGTGTCAGCGGTAGAATTTGATTTGAGAGTCAGCATTTTTTTTAATTTAAATTTATTTTAATTGGAGGCTAATTACTTTACAATATTATAACTATACTATAATGACTCAATCAATGATGAATGAAGGAAAGAAGAAATGTAATGAATTAAAATATACTACTGTCTTACCTGATATAGGCTTTCCAGCCATTTGCACATCTTTAGGCTGTGACTGCGGAGAAGGTAATGGCACCCCACTCCAGTACTCTTGCCTGGAAAATCCCATGGATGCAGGAGCCTGGTAGGCTGCAGTCTATGGGGTCGCCAAGAGTTGGACACGACTGAGCAACTTCACTTTCACTTTTCACTTTCATGCATTGGAGATGGAAATGGCAACCCACTCCAGTGTTCTTGCCTGGAGAATCCCAGGGACAGGGGAGTCTGGTGGGCTGCCATCTATGGGGTCGCACAGAGTCAGACATGACTGAAGTGACTCAGCAGCAGCAGCAGGCTGTGACTGATCAAGTGTCTGATGCTCCCTACTTGTAAAAGAGTAATCAGACCCAATGTCAAAAGCGAGAGATCAAATTATAGACTTTCAATATCACCTGTTATTCAGCCAAGAAAAGAGTCCTCGTTTTACGTTTTCAGTCTCTCCTTGGTCTGCAAACTATACAAGGTTCTTATGTGCAATTTTTGCATACTGTTCACCAAGAATACACTAGCATTTTGGAACTACTCTCACTCTTCAGACTGGGGGATCATGAGCTAGGC